>NC_079446.1:8852858-9132858 GCF_903798145.1 Danio aesculapii
AACAAAACAAAAACTCGAGTCTTTAGATTTTTATCGTCTACAATAATATTGTAATCATTTATTTATGATGTGTGAGCTAATATTATGTTACTAACTTTATTAAACGAAACAAAACTCTAGTTTTTAGATTTCTATCGTCTACAATAATATTGTAATCAATTTTAATGGTGCAAGCTAATATTATGTTACTGAATTTGTGAAATGAAGTGACTGACTTTATAAATTGAAATGGAGTAAAACAAAACAAAACTCTAGTCTCTAGATTTTCATCATCTACAATAATATTGAAATTGTTTTTTAATGATGTGCGAGCTAATAATACGTTACTCACTTTACAAAACGAAACAAAACAGAACTAGTATTTTATAATCTACAATAACATTGCAATCATTTCTTAATGATGTGCAAGCTAATATTCTGTTACTGACTATGCGAAATGAAGTAAAACAAAGCAAAGCAAAGCAAAGCAAAGCAAAGCAAAGCAAAGCAAAGCAAAGCAAAGTAAAGTAAAGTAAAGTAAAGTAAAGTAAAGTAAAACAAAACAAATCAAAACAAAAATTCTAGTCTGATAAAGACTATTAGAACATACATACTGTTGAAATACTGAAGTTATAAAAGCAACAAATAAATAAATAAGTAAATAAATAAATCCAGACTGTTCGTTGTGCTGTCTTAGTGCTGTCTTCCCAAATATCATTGCTACAACATGAGTCAAAATGTGATACTAATTTTACCAACAGTTCAACAGTTATAATTAACTGAGTAACATTTTAGACACAACATTGTCTGATTTATTTTGGACTGTATCATTTTATTTTAGTAATGAAATAGAGTTTTTCAAATCAAAATCACAAATATTTTCAATATATAAATTGTGTGTGTCTGTATGTGTGTGTGTCTTCATTTTTGGCCATATATGAACACATATATAAAATTATAGCTAATATGTTATAATATATAATATCATACGTGTACATTTTTGTTGAAAAAAATGTAAATGGGCATTTTCGAAATATTTAAACACATGTATGCAACATGTATTTAAATATTTCAAAATTGTCCGTTTACATTTTATGTATTACATCCATTTTATATAGTAGTAATCCAAACCTCAACTTGTGTATAATATATGTAATTTACATATGTATGTATGTATGTACAGTTGAAGTCCCCCTTTGAAGCCCCCCTTTGAATTTTTTTTCTTTTTTAAATATTTCCCAAACTATGTTTAACAGAGCAAGGAATTTTTCACAGTATGTCTGATAATATTTTTTCTTCTGGAGAAAGTCTTATTTGTTTTATTTCGGCTAGAATAAAAGCAGTTTTTAAATTTTTTAAAAGCCATTTTAAGGTCAAAATTATTAGCCATTCATAAAATAAATAAAAAATCAAAGGGGGGCTAATAATTCTAACTATATATATATATATATATATATATATATATATATTTCTATGGCATCTGCCATTGGTGAAATAACTAGAAAGATCTGCCCCAAACTCATCATTGGTTAAGTCAGTGTTTCTATGTCATTCTGACTGAAATTTCACATAAACAAAGCAATGTTCTGATTGGGCATCAGAATCACAATGTGCAGTAGAAATTAGCTGTATATACTGTACAGTCATCTGTAATAAGTAACACGAGTAAGCATTTTATTAACTATATACTATACATCACCTCTAAATGATCAGAAAAAAGCAAAGAAACAAAGAAACAAACAAAAACAGTAATCTATTCTGCTCTGGTGCATACTCTATGAACCAGATACTGTTCCAGTATCAAATGATCAAATCAATTCCAATCCACTCACATTGACAGGCAGATGTTCATGTTTATGTTTATGTGAACACTGACCTCAAAAAACATGAGATTATATACAGTGGGCCACAAGCTGAGGGTCTATACGTCTCGTCAGTAGTGCAGTGTTGCCAAGCAACCCAATCCTCACTGCAGAGGAGCTGGGAGTCCTGAGATGGAGCTCACTTCACAAACACACACACTATATGAGAAGACTTGATCTCTCTCTCTCACACACACACACACACACACCTCATAACTGATCTAAATTTCCCTATATATTGTATGTTACTTTTTTCCTTTTAAGTCAAAATTATTAGCACTTTATTTATTTAATATTTTCTTGAAATATTTCCCAAATCAAGCTTAACAGAGCACACATTTTTTCATAGTATTTCCTATAATACATAACAATACATTTGCATAATTAATCATTTTAGAACACTTGTGATACAACAAATACATTCTTCATGTCATGGATCAACTGGGGAAGTATGGTCATAAATATTAGTTGTTTTGGTTTATTTGTACCCTATTCCACAGCAGTATTTTGCCTTAAGCTTGAAATATTGACTGTGTATGTGATTAAGTGTTTCAATTTACTATGCTTCCGCTAATATTCATCTCTCCCCCTCTTTAAATAAGCACTTTCTGGCCAAACCTCAACAAATCAACTTCTTGCATTAAGACAATTAGCGGCCAGTGTTTAGAAAGAAGGCTTTGTCCGTCAGGACCATGAGTCATCCCGGTACACTCTATTGCTTTCAATTTCACCATCTCAAACACCAACATTCAACAATTTTGGTCACAGTGACCCTCACAAAACAAATGAAAATCGATCTGGTGGAAAATTAAAAAACAAAACAAAGAATATCCCGCAAAGAGCAAGATCCATTTGCACTTCTTGTCTGTGATTATAGCACTCACTCCTAGAAAGTATTTGGTTGTTTACTTATCAATGGGCCTATAGAATATATATGTAAATATATATATAAGTAAAAATACATATATGTGTAAAAATACTTTGGAAACAGCTTTGTAACATACACACCCACTGAACAAACATCCAGATGTCATTTACGCTAGTAAAAGTGAATATGTAACACAGCGGGCAACTTAATGTCAAAAAACATATAAAAAATGATAATTGATTTGACATGGATGCCCTTTTAAACAAGGAAACAACATAAGACAAGTTTTATTCATCTAAAAACTTAAATGACACATTTACAGTGGATTCTGTAACCCTAAAAATTTATTTGGGGTCATTCACGTGAATTAAAAAATACATTAAAATTAATATGTAACCCAGCGGGCACCTTATTGTCAAAATGGCATCAAAAAACTATCAAAAAACCCATTTAAAAAATGCACATCGATTTGATGTTGATGCCCTTTTGACCACCAAAATACCAAGACAAAAAGTATTAAAACATAAGAAAAGTTGTATTAATCTGAAAACTTCAATTATACATGTACACTGGATTGTGTATCCCTGCTATTCATGTAGACTACCGTGATCTCAAAATGACATCAAATTGACATCAAACATTGACATCAAAAATCAATTACAGGACAATCATTCTTGACATGTTTTTTTGATGCAAATGTTGGATGTCAATCGTTTTTACATTAAAATAGTCAATTGACATTTAATCAATTTAAATTTCTGACCTGTATATTGATGTGTTTTTTGACGTCATTTTGACATCAAGGAGCCTGCTGGGAAATATATTCTGTGCTCTATCCTTTTAATTACAAAACAAACACGCTTTTAGGTCATGTCAATCGATACTGAAAGATTTCTTGCATTGCTGTTAGTTTTGTTAATGCTTTACAGTAATAATGTTTCCTACTAGTAGTGTAACTATAGTGGAACTAGGTTAATCAGTTATTAATATTTCAGTACTAATAGGGCAGCTATTATTCTCTTTAACACAGTGTCCTAACACGCGACGAATCATCAAGATTCCAGTGACAAGCAATTTGGCTGTCTGCACCAAAAGTGACATGACATGACCGAAAAATTTAAACCCCAGCCACTGCACTCCCAACTAAACAGTAAAGGGTTTTAATCTAATACATATTAAACCTCTTTATTAATTGGCTACTGAGTGACTAATGGTGTTGGTTTGCACTTCTAATTTTCAAACCGTCCGCTAGTTATTTTATTTTCAAGATCTGAGGTGAACTGCTGCTGCTTTCAGCTGTATGGCAATAAATTTCATGTAAAATCGTATTGAAAACTCACATTGGCAGCATTTAACACCGAATAAAGCACATAATCAGTACCTGAGGTGATCATTTTCATAGTAGTATATGCTGCTGTTCTGCTGTGACATTGTGGAAATAGAAATAATTTCTACAATAGAAGATTTGCGCATCAACGTTGCAGATGATTAGAACAAAACTCCATTTAACATGGAAAAGATACATTTAATCCAACACAATCTCACGGCAATTCGTAACTTTTTGATTTAGTGGCTAATTCGTACGAATTCGTACGATCTAATTCGTACAATTTAGTACGATTTGCTCATCCCCCAATGACGGTTGGGTTTAGGGGTGGGGTTAGGTGCCACGCCTCCTTTTTAAAAATCCTACAATTTCGTACGACTGAACTCGTACGAATTCGTACGAATTAGCCACTAAACTGACAAAACGTAAAATACTTACGTTTTCTCGTGAGATCAGGCTGGTTTAATCACGTCACATGCTGTTAGGACACGTAAGTGTTATACTTTTCAGTTTTAACAGGGTGAGTTAGTGTACCTGCAGCCATATTTAATTGTAGGTGTTTGATTTGTTGGTGTTTAAAACAAATTTTCTGAGATTCATGTGAAAATATTTGGTTGTCAGAAGTGGGTTGCCAGATTGGGTTTAATTGAGGGCTAAGATAAAACTAAAGTAGTCAACATTTGAAGTGGATCGAAACTTTTCATTAAAGTTATCCTAAAGCTATTGAAAAACATCCTTATAACAATTTTGAAAAACTTTTATGGTCCACTTCAGATGTTAACTACTGTATTTTGAAAATCTAATCACGCATATTTATTATAAATCTTCGTAGTCAAATCTGCCATCCGGTGACATTTATTTTATTCATAGTTTGACTGAAGTTTCAAATGTATTTATATTCCAGTGTCCCAGTCCAGCTGCCTCTGTTGCTCTGTGTGTGAACTTCTGGAGCTGTGAGACACACGATTGTGTGTGCGATGTGCTCTAAACACACTGTGTACATCTGGATTAAAGCTCTGGCCGATCTCTAGAGAACCAAACAACTCTACAAACACACACACACTCAGAAGACCACAGTTTATCACACTTCCAAAAGTCACACCATAAGTTACAACAGAATACCACTCACTGTTTGGTTGTAATTACAATGATTAATAGATCTTTTAATAAGGTATATGATATGTAGAGCGGCACGGTAGCTCAGTGGTTAGCACTGTCGCCTCACAGGAAGAAGGTCGCTGGTTCGAGTCCCAGCTGGGCCAGTTGCCACTTCTGAGTGGAGTTTGCATGTTCTCTCTGTGTTGGCGTGGGTTTTCTCCGGGTGCTCCGGTTTCCCCCACAGTCCAAAAACATGCGCTATAGGTTGAATAGGTTGAATTGAAACATATAAAACATATGCTGTAATAGTCGGTGGTTTATTCCTCTGATAAATAAGGGAGGAAAATTAATAAATGAATAATAAATGAAGGAATGAATATAAGACTGATACACTTTTCTGCTTGAGGGAAAAGTTGTTTGTGATGAGGAGTGGTTCATTATGTAACTTTCTCCTCACCACACTGTGAAAATTAAAGGTTCCTGGAGGCACTTTTTGGGGTTCTTCACATTGCCACGCCGGCGGAACCCTCTAAAGAACCTCTAGGCACCATTTCAAAAGGGGCAGTTCATCAATCTCATTTTCTGGTCTCCACAATTGTCCTATTTAATTATGACGAAACAAATCTCTTGACTCCTTTAAGTGCTAGCTTTTAGAAGAGAGATCCACCCGGAACCATTATAAAAGTTTATAGATTTTAAAGTAACTCTTTTTTGAAATTTGAGTTCCTCCAATAACTTTCAAAGTGCTTCGAGGTCTTGGTGTAAGGAAACAGTGACTCCAGAACCTCAGTATTGACAAAAAGTGCTTGAAGGATCCCAGTTACAGCAAAAGGGTCCTGCAAGTACTGAAAAGACTGTCAGTGGTTCCTCAAGGAACCCCTTTTTGAGAGAAAGAGCTTTAAGGCACTTAAAATACATTTTGAAGTTCCTTGAGTACTCAACAGGTTACTTGAAGCACCTTTACTTTTTACAGTGATGTGCATATGGCTGTGTTAACGTGTCTAACTGTGTAACAAAAGATGTGAAGATGTTGGTAATTCAAAACAGTTACTTATACGGTTTGTCGTAGAACAGCAACCACAGCTGCCGTTTTTTTTTTACCGTAAATTTTACGGATTCATTTTTTACAGTGTAAAGAAGGTGCTCAGTGTCATTCACACAGCTACTAAACACCAGTATGGTAACACGCATAAAATTAAAGTCTTAAAATAAACATTGTTTATCAATATTAGATGTAACATAAATCTCTAATGTACATAACTGATGGGGAAACGACTAAAAAGATCCATAGTAATGTCAACAAAAAGCATAAAAATGATGTGCCGTGCAGGGAATTTTGACAAAGTCAATTTACGCTTCAGGGGCGCCGTGGCGATGGGTGATCGCGCTTGAAAGCGAGGGGGGGGGGGGTGTGATCGCGGCGTGAGGTGTAGGAGCGGGCCCTTGATAATGTCTCTGGGAGCCCCCTAAATGTATGGGCCCTTAGAATCGTCCTAAATTTCACCCCCCTAGCAGCACCCCTGATCGCCGTATATATTACGGAAACAGACTGTTAACCAGGTTATGGATTTTTACTGTAGCGTTTTCACAGTTTTTTAGCGTTGAAATCACAGCCATTTTTTACAGTGTATTTAGCAATCGATTGATGATAAACTATATTTTGCAGACCTGGAAATCATCTTATAGCTTTCCATCTATTCAATTAATTTGACTGAAACTGGAATGATATACAACAAATGTATACAAATGTATAATAGGATCCATTATTAATGTAAAGTAATGCAAAATAATGCAAAATGCTTAAACGTGATAGGAAAATGTTGATTATGTTACAAACAAACCACTAACAGAGACACTAACATTGACACTTCTTATTAACTTTCAGTGAAGTGAGGTTAAGCATTGTAGAACTGATTTATAGGTCCGTAGAGTTAATCATCCAGACAGTCATGTTTTATTCTTTTAAACACTATTTTGAGTCTTTTTTTTTAACTCTTTTTTTTCTTCCATAAATGCTTCATGCAGGGTCTTGATCCATGAGCGGAACACACAATCATCATCTTCTTGCTTTATTACAGTGCTACTCTTCGCTTATTTAAAGCCCATTAGGACTGATTATCATTACTGAAACATCCCTGTCCGCACTGTAAAAAGACGACGCAGTTTGAGGCACAAAAGCTCATTAAGTGCAGGCGTCCCAGCAGATCTGGCCTGGACTAATGAACGGCAGTCAGCTCATATTAGCCAGCGGTCTGAACCACAGCATGTCCACCAGCATCTGATACTATAGGAGAGTTTTACATTATTGATAGTGACTGCAGGAACTCCATATGGCTTAATAGAGTATTTATACAAGAAGCAAATGACGTTTGTGAAAATAAAATGTGAAAATTGTAGCACTGTGTCTGTGATGTTCATTTTTTAAGCGTAGCAATTAAACAACATATTAATGTTTACTTTTACTTTATTATTACTATTATTATTATTTTTATTATTATTTATTTATTTATTTACATGTTTATTATTATATTTGTCTTTGTTTATTTTTTTTTTGTTTTATTTTATTAAAATTTTTACATTTATTATTTATTTGTTATTTTTTATTTTTTATTTCGTTTTATTTTATTACAAACTTTTTGCTGACTAATGGGTAAAACCTAGAGGTTTTATTTATTTATTACTATAATTATTCTTATTTTTATGTTTGTTTATTTTATTTTGTTTTTATTTTATTAACATTTTTAACAATTATTATTTATTTGTTTATTTTATTTAATTACTTTTTAATTTTATCTCATTTTATTACAAACATTTTGTTAAATATAAAGATGTGCCAAAAACTTATTATTACTATAATTATTGTTATTATTTATGCTTGTTTATTTTATTTAGTTGCTATTAAATTTTTTTCCATGTATTGTTTATTTAATTTAATGTTATTATTTTTTATTTCATTTTATTTTATTACAATCTTTTTGCTGGCTAATGGGTAAAACCCATTAGGATAGTGCCAAAAACAAATATTTTAAATTACAGTTATTGAGCATTTTGGGGCAGCATTGTGATCCTTAAATAGGGTTTTTTTTAATATGTCATTATTAATTAATTCTCGTTCTTCAATTTCCTGACAATATTTTTTAGTATACAAATTATCTTTATACCTGAATTGCATTTACAAGCTCAGAAATATCTGAGAATGATATGCAGGAATAATATATAAAGGAAAAATAATACATGATAAATGAAGTAATGATGCCATCTGTGTCACGTGATCCTTTTATATATACTATAAATATTGCATGTAATCTTTTATAAGTCATGTATAATTCATAGTGAGGGTAGGAAGTGAATATGTCTTATATTAAGAAGATGTGCTTAATAATTAATCAGCTTTTCTTCTACAGGTAAAAATGACCCAAAAATGCTGTAACTCCAGAAATCCAACAATGAAATACAAAAGAAATGGCAAAATTAAGGTGTAAACATCATACAGGAGGAGCTCAAAAAACAGACAAACATTCATTCATTCGTTCGTTTTCTTTCAGTGTAGTCCCTTTATTAATCCGTGGTCGCCACAGCAGAATGAACCGCCAACTTCAGCATTTGCTATTAGGCAGCGGATGCCCCTCCAGCTGCAACCCAGCACTGGGAGACACCCATACACTCTTGCATTCACACATGTACACTACAACCAATTTAGCTTATTCAATTCACCTATAGCACCTGTAAATAATAATAATAAATTAGTACCATTATTATTATTAATATTAATAATGCTAATATTATTATTTATTATTATTATTTTTCAATCATACACATACTTTCAAAATAAAGTGGAATTTAAATAATTAAATGTAAATCACCTTTTTTTCTGTCTCTGTCATAAATCAGGAGTGACAGTAATGCGCCAAAAGATAAGGCATATACACAAATACCTTGAATCTGACCCAAACTCTCTTGGGATCCAAAATGAAGCTTCAGTTCAGAGGGAAGCCCTGTTTTCACTAAAATATTCAAACGCACTCAATTCATGCTACAGTAATACTCAAACTGGTGCGGTTCAATAGTGCATATGATTAACTGTGCAGAATCACTGATCTGTTCACTCAAACCCTTCAGTCCCAATAACCCAAACCATACTCTCACATTCATTATTCAGTATTTTCAACACAATAAACCAAACGCCCAACAATCAGCAAACTGTAAACAGACTGAACAGTCCTGAGGGTTATTATACGTTATTATATATTAATATTATACGTTAGGCACAGACAAAATTTTCATTCTCTGTATGTCCTGTACACGTGGTTGAATTGACAATAAAGCTGACTTTGACTTTGAGGACATCTGAATGAAAAACACAATAAAGTGTGCATCAAAAAGCCAAGTAGGGTGTGTGTGTTGTACGAAATCAGAAATGAGACACCAGATGGGAATCTCACGGTTTATCTGTGCCAAGAACACACACACAAACACACAAAGAGTTGTACTATGAATCGAGTTTAATAATAATTTCCGCAAAAAAAAGTAACGTTCACATGAGTTGCCAAATTATAACATATCAAAATGCACCAAAAATGTATTTCTATTTATAAAATCAATTCACGTGGACAAAATAAATTACATATTGATAAAAATATGTTTTACAAACTCAAAACACCATTTCTGAATGTGTAACAGTCTATAAAAATGTTGAATGTTTCAAATTTGCGAGTTCATTGTGAATGGAAATGTGTGAATCGTCTTTGTGCGTGTGTGTTTTTAATAGTGCTTTCACACTAGCACTTTTGGTCCGCACCCGGATTCATTTGAGGTCAGAATACGGTACGTTTAGCTAGTGTGAACATGTCTTCTGAACTCGGATGCACACCCACGAACCGTACCCAAGTCTGCCTGAAAGAGGTGGTCTGGGGTGCGGTTCACGCAAACTCTGGTCCGGTTCACTTCTGGTATGAATGCAATCATACCATATAACGGAAGTGAACCAACCAACAGTATAACAAATTTTCGATTTCATAACGTTCATTTGTGTGTGTGTGTGTGTCTGTGTATGACGTACTGTACCTTGGTGACAAGTGGGAATGAGCCAGGGCAAGCGCAGTGATAATGTCTGCTTGTTAATGTTAAGCTTCTGCAGACGTCGCGTTATGCTCTGAATGTTTATAGTATTTTTTTGCGGCTGATTGACGCGAGTTGCTTTCTGTATGTCCTAAACCAAAAGATTCAGCAAAAGCAGAACAACCGCGATGTGCGCACATCTTTCTATTTTGGCGCTTTGCTTTCATGTCCGTCACCTAACAACAGCTGTACACACAACAACAGCTCGATGTGTACCGGGGTTCCGAAGGAAAAAAGACAATGCGAACACAAACCAACTGAGAAGGTGGCGCGGGGGGACAATCAAACTGGGGAACGGTCCAGGCAATTAAACCAAGTGTGAATGCACCCTAGTAGTTTCCTGGCAGCACACTCCTCTCAAGCAGATTCCTACCTTTAACCAGCTCACTCTACAACAAATCATAACCGAGCTACACTGTAGAACAATGCTGGGTTCCACCAAAGACCATAGAATACACAAGACGTGTCACTCGTATCTGTTTGAATGGAGAAATATATAACTGTCAATATGGCGAATGAAGCCCCGCATTCTTGTACAGGAGCCAATCAGCGATCGCTATAAAAAGACAATTCTCTGAGGGAGGGGCTTGGAACGGCCGTGAGTTTCTGCAGATTTTGTGTGATACGAACATTTAGAAAGGAAACTAAATAGACAGTTGTTTAATTTTATTGGTTATTCGTAATATGGATTTTAATTGTAAGCTTGGCAAGAAGTTGTGGAGAATTTGATGTTTCCCCATTCAAACAGAATGCCCGGGCATACTGCCCAAGAGTCGTTTCAAAGATGGCCACTGAGTGAAATGACTTGCCTTAAAGGGACTTTGGTTCCACACAATCAATTTGTGTGGGTTCAACATGAAAGAATTAAGTTAACTTATTAGTTTGTTTGTTTTTTTTTACAAATTTAAGTTCATTCAGCTCATTTTAAATAAGTCATTTGAACAAACAGCAAGCATAGTTTTTTGAGTGTATAATAAGACGTTTAATCTTTGCATACTCAGTCCAGAAGGAAGTATATAGCTATATAACTATATATCTTATGAGTTTTATACTCTATAAACTGTCTATTCTATCCCCTTAGCCCTTAATCTAAAATTCACAGAAATTAGTTGCATTTTTACATTTTTAAAATACTTCATTCTGTGTGACTTAAAAACTTTGTCCCCAAAAATTGACCAAATTTCTTTACAAATGTGTCTGGCATTGCTTTACTTGTGTGGATATTTGTTCCTCACAATGTAAAGAATACAAGATTTTTCTTGCTTGTTTTCTTCAACCTTCAATACCTCTTTTCCTCAATGTTGTTCTGTCTTATGTAAAAGTACTTGTGTAATCAGTCTTAGGTTATGTGTATAGTTAAGTATTTACAGTATATGTATAGATAGTACACTGTTAACAGTTTCCTGTAGAGTCTGCAGTAACTTAATGGCAGCAGCTCACCAGTAATTTACTGTAAATCAGTTACAGCAAAATACTGTATTTACATTTACAGAACCATTTGTCTTGCAGTATATGTATTGTATGTACTGTATTTGGGCGGCATGTTGGTGCAGTGGGTAGCACTGTCGCCTCACAGCGAGAAGATAGCTGGTTCGAGCCCCAGTTGGCATTTCTGTGTGGAGTTTGCATGTTCTCCCTGTGTTTACGTGGGTTTCCTTCGGGTGCTCCTGTTTCCCCTACAAGTCCAAAGACATGCGCTATAGGAGAATTGGGTAAGCTAAATTGTCCGTAGTGTATGTGTGTATGTCCTGGTCCTCAAGGTTGGGGGTTGAGTGTTGGGCAACTTCAACTTCGATAAAAATGGCCCTGGGAGTAAGTAAGTATGTACTGTATTTATATATCAGCCTGTTGTTGGAGGCCCTTAAAACCAAAATATGACCCTTTTTAATGTATAATAGGTGCTCTTTAAAATAGCTCGTACATCTAGTGTTGTGTCCTTATTTATGAATACATTTTGTTGTGTAGTGTAAGATTTCATTCCACTATATGTAGGGGAACTTGACTTGAACTTGACACACACACACGGCCTTGCATCTATTTCAACATTGCTTCTCCAACTAATGGAAACAAAATGAATGTTCAGTACAGATAAAAGACTTAAAAATCAGTTCTGAGAGCCCATCAAGCATTCGTTTGTACTTCAAGGACAAAGACGGCAGGTGCACGCAGTATGAAAAGTGCAGGAGTTATTTTCATCAGGACACAGTGATGCCCACAGCAGTGCTTTAGCAAGACAATCTGAACGCTCTCGGGACTCAAGAGAGACGGGTATTTCTGCACTACAGTGAATCTTTCAGGAATTACATGTTCAGATATTAATGAGAGCAGCAGAAGGAGCTCAGTCTGCTTTGTTTGCCCAAAGTCAGACTGATGACATCACTGACTGAGCGAGAGGAGGAAAACCCTGCAGAAAACATGAGCTTCAGCCAGCATGAAGATCCATGAAGATCTATTATTATGTTTCAATTTTACAAGGTCAGTCCCTTGAGATTTAAATCCCTTTTTCAAGAGAGACCTGGCAGAAATGTCAGCATAAAATAGTCAGGGTTGCCACTCTTTGGAAGAATTCATGATTTTTTTTTCTGAAAGAGTGGATGAGTAATGGGGCTGGGTGATATGAGAAAATATCATAAAGTCATATCATATCATTAAGTCATTTCATATCCTGATAACAATATACAGTTGAAATGAAAATTGTTAGCCCTCATGTGATTTTTTTTCTTTTTCAAATATTTCCCAAATGATGTTTAACAGAACAAGGAATCTTTCACAGTATTGCCTAATCACAGTATTTTCCAGTATTTTTTTCTGGAGAAAGTCTTGTTTCTTTTATTTTGGCTAGGATAAAAGCAGTTTTTAATAAAAAATAAAATTAATAATAATAATAAAATGTAAGGTCAAAATTATTCACCCCCTTAAGCAAAAATTTTTTTCAATTGAAAAAATAAAAATTGTTATACAATGATTTGACTAATTACCCTACATGCCTAGTTAACCTAATTTATCTAGCTAAGCCCTTAAATTGCAATAAGTGTACGGACACCTTTTGCGGCCAATACCGCATCACTTTGTCTTGGGAATGACAGATACAAGTCCTGGACAGTGGCCAGAGGGACTTTGAGCCATTCTTCTTGCAGAATAGTGGCCAGGGCCCTTATGTACAAAGACTTGCGTTGAATTAACACTAAAACATTGCGAACGGACAAAGCTGTAAATGTGCGTACGCAGAAAAAAAACAGATGTATGAAACACTGCGTACGCGGAATCCCACGCGTATTCTCTTTGTACATTCGTATTAACGAGAAACTGAGCGCACGTGCATGAGCGCAAAACCCCTCCCTGCCTCCTCCCCCTTATAATTATGGTAATGACTCCACTTTGGCAAAACCAAATGAAAAAGCAATGGCAAGCAAGCAAGAAGAGAATCTTCACAGAATGTGAATTGGGGTGGTCCTATCGGAGATAAACCGGACATAAACTGTGTTATTTGCAAGTTTTTCCTCCAGAACAAAAGAAAAAAAATAGAGTGGGAGAGTTTAGCTGATGCGGTTAACGCAGTGGGGTCTGAACATCGCACTGTGAGTGAATTAAAAAAGAAATGGTCCGATGTAAAGGTGCAGGTTAAGAGGAGAACAGCGGCACACCATGTTCGGAAGTGTGGACCGAACAGGCGGGGCAACAGGGGATGCTGAACTAATACCCTTTGAGGAGAGAGTTGCCTCAATTGTGGGCGACACTTTACTGTCTGGAGTAGTATCCATGTCTGTGGGAGACACAGATGTATTAGACAAACACTTTTGCTCTACAACTGACCGAGTGCGAGAATGGGCATCATTGTATCTGCGCTCTTGATCAGTTTGTGGGTTGTTGAGGGGGGTTAACAGCCACGTCTTTAATGGATAACTGCAAACTCCTGATACGCAGTTAAAAAATTACGCTCAATAAAATAAAATACAATAAAAAAACTTAGATGGAATAATATTTTTAAATACATCACTCACCAAAAAGCCAACCATCGCGCACCCTACCACCTTGGAGCCTCATCCCAACCATGCTGTTTGTGAGGATGAATGTATCATGGGTTGACCAAGGCCAACTTGCCACAATATTTGTTAAGCGCATTTGAGCATCACATATTATTTGCACATTTATTGAATGGAAATATCTCCAATTCACGTATGCAAATTCATCTCAAATGGTGCCTTTATAGCAATGTGCGTGCAGTTGATTGCTCCGATTAAATTGGGAAAACTGGCGATCGCTGCAAATTGCGCTTTAACGTTTGGCTGGTCAACTGCATGGTATGGAAACCTTATATACCTGCTAGACATGCGGATGATCCCATCCCATACAGCTGGCATTGCATGGCTCAAGGACGACTGGCTTAACCCAGAGCGGTCTGCCAGTTCCCTTTGGAAAGAACCAGTTGCCAGGATACTTTGTTGGTGCGATACTTTGTTGTGTGCAATTTAACATAATTGCCTCTAGGAGTCGCCAATGGAAATAAAACAAACACACACAAGAAAAACACATACGCCAGACATGAAGTTGATGCAGACCAATGCACATTCTCACGTTAATTTCATCGTTAGTAGCTTGAAATCTTCTGTACGCAAAGTTTTTGTGCGTATGCAACATTGATACATGAGGCCCCTGGTCATTACATGTTGCTGGTGAAGGAATACGTTTCCTGACTCGCTCCTCCATAACACCCCAAAGTGGCTCAAAAATATATAGTTCAGGTGACTGTGCAGGCCATGTGAGATGTTCAACTTCACTTCCATGTTCATCAAACCACTCCATCACCAGTCTTGCTGTGTGTATTGGTGCATTATCATCCTAATACACAGCACCGCCTTCAGGATACAATGTTTTAACCATTGGGTGCATGTCGTCTTCTAGAATGGTTCCGTAGTTCTCGACAGTGACGCACCCATCTAGCACAAGTATTGGGCTCAGGGAATGCCATGATATTGCAGCAAAACCATAACTGATCAGCCCCCATGCTTCACTCTGGGCATGCAACACTCTGGGTGGAGAGTTGAGGTGCACATTTAATTCTGCAGTGAGTTGGCAGCTGTGGTTTTATTCTTTTTTGATATAAGATATCGCCCATCCCTATCATACAGTATAGGTGAAGAATATAGTGCACTAGCAACACTCGAGCCTAATGCATAAATGTCAGGATACAGATAATGCTCATTACAGTCCATTATGTGGCTGTCACAGTGAAGTAATGAAGTCTTAGCTGGGGTCAATGGGTTTACCATCAGTAGGAAGAGTGTAGTAACTCACTCTGTCTGCTGATCAACAGCAAACCAAAAGAGAGGAGAAATGAGGCCAATCTCAGTCCCTGATGTTTGCAGAGCTCAGCAGAAAGACAGCCGCTCTGGACACACATGCTTTTATTCTCACAGAAATGGATGAAGGCATCTTTCACATCTTTTTGAGAGATTTTTAGGGAGCATTTGAGACTGTATTTTTCAAATAATGTGCAATTGTACAATACTGTGCAATTGTAATAGTTTTGTCATTTGCTAGACAATCTATTTTGAACTATTATGTGTCTAATATAAGTATTATGATTAAAATACACTCACCAGCCACTTTATTAGGTAACTGCCCTATAACGGACATTTCTAATCAGCCAATCACATGGCAGCAACTCAATGCATTTATACATGGTTAAGACGATCTGCTGCAGTTCAAACTGATCATCAGAATGGGGAAGCAATGTGATTTAAAAGACTTCGAACGTGGCATGGTTGTTGGTGCCAGGCGGGCTGGTCTGAGTATTTCAGAAACTGCTGATCTACTGGGATTTTCACGCACAACCATTTCTAGGGTTTACAGAGAATTGTCTGAAAAAGAGAAAATATCCAGCGAGCGGCAGTTGTGTGGGCGCAAATGCCTTGTTGATGCCAGAGGACAGAGGAGAATGGCCAGACTGGTTCGAGCTGATAGAAAGGCAACAGTAACTCAAATAACCACTATTTACAACCGAGGTATGCAGAAGAGCATCTCTGAACACACAACACGTTAAACCTTGAGGCAGATGGGCTACAGCAGCAGAAGACCACACCGGGTGCTGCTCCTGTCAGCTAAGAACAGGAATCTGAGGCTACAATTTGCACAGGCTCACCAAAATTGCACATTAGAAGATTGGAGGAACGTTGCCTGGTCTGATGAGTCTCAATTTTTTTTGCTACAAGATTCGGGTGGTAGGGTCAGAATTTGGCATCAACAACATGAAAGCATGGATCCATCCTGCCTTGTATCAACGGTTCAGGCTGGTGGTGGTGGTGTAATGGTGTGGGGGATATTTTCTTGGCACACTTTTTGCCTATTAGTACCAATTGAGCATCGTGTCAACGCCACAGCCTGCCTGAGTATTGTTGCTGACCATGTCCATCTCTTTATGACCACAGTGTACCCATCTTCTGATGGCTACTTCCAGCAAGATAAACACGCCCTGTCATAAAGTGCGAATCATCTCAGACTGGTATCTTGAATATGACAATGAGTTCACTGCACTCAAATGGCCTCCACAGTCACCAGAGCTCAATCTAATAGAGCACCTTTGGGATGTGGTGGAACAAGAGATTCGAATAATGGATGTGTACCTGACAAATCTGCAGAAACTCTGTGATGCTATCATGTCAATATGGACCAAAATCTCTGAGGAATATTTCCAGCACCTTGTTGAATCTATGCCACCAAGGATTAAGGTAGTTCTCAAGGCAAAAGGGGGTCCAACCCGGTACTAGCAAGTCAGATACCTAATAAAGTGGCCGGTGACTGTATATATTTTATGTACAACTATGTACAAAAATATCTGTTAGATTTTAGTAATTCACAAGTGTTTTCTATTTATTAATTGTTGTAAATTGCATTATGGGATGTTGATCTCTGCTCTGTTGACTTTCGATGTTGAAAATTTAACTCTACCTTTTAACAAAGTGACTTTTATTGACAGTTTAGTAGTATGAAATAATATAATATATAAGAAATAATATATAGCAGGATATTTCTATTTAATTGTGAGGCAAATAACAAACTGGCCAGTACATTAAACTTTCCTCAGTCAGAATTTGACTATTGAATAATAAAAAATAAAACATAATAACAATATTAATAATAAAAAAATATAAAAAATAATATTAATAAAATAATAATAATAATAATAATAATAATAATAATGCAGAGCTTGACAATTTTTCTAGCCTCTCCCATAAAAAAGTAATTCATGGATGACAACAATAGCCAATTTAGTATTAAAATTTACTATAATATGGGCCACCTTCGGTGCTTCACTCCTTGTTATTGCTCTTTTTTTAAGTATAAGGTCCAAGATTTAGAATAAAGGTTATTTGTAAAATAGTTATATAGTAGTGAAAGATGACTTCACTTAAAGCAGATTATAAGCTTTCTTGGTTTTTTTGCACAGCTGGATGTCATGAAAAATAAAAATAATTTCATTGGTCAAAACTGATTAGCAGAAGTCACGCCGAAGCGACAGCCAACAGAGGTTTCTGCGATTGATTATTTTTAAAATTTATGATTTATGCAGTCAAAATAGGACAAATGTATGTAGCTCGTGTATGGGACTAATTCTGGATCTTTGTGAGTTGGGAGTGGGGGGGGTAATGTAATGTAATGTAATAGAAAATATGCTGACAATTAATTATAAGGATTTTGTAGTGTAATTTACAACACCAACCTAGACAATATTTTTTTTAGACTATTAAAATGTTAATAAAATTCACCTTTTCAATCTTTTTAAGGTTAAAAGTTGTTAGATGGAGGATCAAGTTCCCATAATGCAATTCAAAAGCATAAATAAACAGGAAAAAACAAAAACAAGAATCCCAAAATATAGAAAACTGCTAATTTACAGATATTTTTACAGTAAACAAATAGCACATACAAAATAGTTGACTGTCTATTATAGACAAAGACTAAAACACACAGTGTCACACAAGGAGTGAATGGTGATTCTTTGATTTTCCTGCATGCTCTATTTTCTGCTGTTTCAGCTTTCTGTCCTCTGTGATTTAAATGTGAATCTGGAATAGCTTTGTATCTCTCTCTCTCTCTCTCTCTCTCTCTCTCTCTCTCTCTCTCTCTCTCTCTCTCTCTTCTCTCTCTCTCTCTCTCTCTCTCTCTCTCTCTCTCTCTCTCTCTCTGTTTTATAATCTTTCCTTTCGCTCTCAATTTCACTTCAGGCTTATTCCCATTTTTATTTCTTGCTTTCATCTTTCATTGCCTCAGTGTATTCTTCCTCATTTTCTCCTCCTGTTTAAATGAAAGGGTAAAGATTAGACTGGTTAGCACAGTCCCCTGCTGGTGGATGCTGTAAATACACCATTATTAAGGGTAAAAAACTAGCATCTTTCAAAGTAAACAAATATTGTCCCTATCTGCTGCATTTGCACGTCAGGATTGTCACTGATTGACATCCACTTCTGTAAATTCACTGTCAAGGAATATTACACCATACTATGATTAAACCTGATGTAAATATATTATATATAAACCTGCCATAAAAATGTCATGACGTGAATTATGTGGGAAAAAAGGAAAGTGTAATATTTGGACTTACAGTCAAATTATCTGTCTGTTCTGTTTAAATATTAAACAAAGGCAAATAAACATTTAATATTTCTATATTAATTTTGATATTTTATTGATATTAATCTGTATTTTAACCATTTTTAACAACTAAAACATTATTATTATTATTATTAAGTTCAAATTTATTTATTTATTTGTTTGTTTGTATATTAATTTAAATGTACATATTTATAATTGTTTTCAAAATATAAAAACATTTAAATTAATATTTATTGTTTTTATTATTATTATTATTATTTACAAAGGCGAAAACCATTTAACATTCACACACAGACACGTTTGTTTGTTTAAATGTAAATATTTGTAATTATTTTAAAAACATTAAAACATTAAAATTAGTAAGATTATTATTATTAATAAAAATAGTAATAATAGTAATAATAATATTATACAATATTAATATTTACACACATTTATATATGTTTGTTTGTTTGTTTGTTTATTTAAATGTAAACATTTATAATTATTTTTAAAATATATAAACGTTTATATCAGTATGATTATTATTATTATTATTCATTCATTCATTTTCTTATCGGCTTAGTCCCTTTATTAATCCGGGGTTGCCACAGTGGAATGAACCATCAACTCATCCAGCACATGTTTTACGCAGCGGATGCCCTTCCAGCCACAACCCATCTCTGGGAAACATCCACACACACTCATTCACCCTCATACAATTTAGCCTACCCAATTTACCTGTCCCACATGTCTTTGGACTGTGGGGGAAACCGGAGCACCTTGAGGAAAACCATGCGAACACAGGGAGAACATGCAAACTCCACACAGAAACGCCAACTGACCCAGCCGACACTCGAACCAGCGACCTACTTGCTGTAAGGCGACAGCACTACCTACTGCGCCACTGCGTCGCCTATTATTATTATTATTATTATTATTAATAATAAATTATTATTATTACACAATATTACAATTATTATTATTACACACACACACACACACACACACACACACACACACACACACACACACACACACACACACACACACACACACACGCATGCACGAATATGTTTGTTTGTTTGTTTGTGCTTTATTCAGAGTTAAATGCTGATAATGTGAGTTTGAATGCCATTTTACAAGGCATTTATTGTCATACTACTGAAAGCAGCAGCAGTTCACCTCAGATCTTGAAAATAAAATAAACCGTTTAAAATTTTACTTTAGAACCAAACACATATCAGTGATTCAGCATGTTGCCTACATTTAATAATGTTAAAGAGGGTTAATATGTATTAAATCGATTCTAAAGCTTACCATTTCGCGAGTGAACGGACTATTCTGTGCTTCTGAATGGCTCTATTTAAATTTCTGTCATGTTTCGTCTGGTGCCAACAGCCAAACTGCTTATCACTGAGTATCTCGTCACAAAGCGTGTTTTTAGGACACACAGTTACAATGTAGCCTGCTCACCTAATGTTTACGTTCGTAATATTTATATTATTGGCTAATTAATAACCTCATGTGGAACTCTGAATCTGCATCTCATTACGGAGTCTGCTACTGTCCACCGGAGGTCACATTTCGCTCACAGACGGCTGTTTTCAGAGCCTTTCTAAATGAATGAGTCCAAAATGCATTTTTTCCACCAAGGCAACCCAGGGTGATGAAATATAAGTGGCTAAACTGTCATTGGGCAGGTTAAAATTACCAAAACAAAGACATTCCAGCACGGAAAACACATTTTCAAAGCAGAATATCAACATTGATTTTCAGATAAACAAGTATGTTCATTAGGCATGTTTCTGAAATATCTGCAAACATATTATGGTATATCTATGCTTAGAAGAGTCAAAAAATGACATACAGCACCTTTAAATATAAATAATTATTATTATTTTCAAAACATTAAAACATTTAAATTAGTAAGATTATTATTTATAATCATAATAATAATAATAAATTATTTTTATTAAAAGTATTATTATTAATATTTTTTACAAAGGTAAATACAAATCTGCCACTTTCATTGTAAAGAAAAAGCAGCCTGAACACCCTTCAAAATATCACCTTTTCTATAATATCAGGATTTTAATTAGTGAACTAGTTAATGACCTTTCCAACACCAATTACAGACTGAATAAAGGGGTGAGAGAGAAAAAAAACCCTGAAAAATAATCAGTATCTGGTGACAAAGTGTCCCGTGAGCTCCGGGGGGAGAAGCAGAGCTGGTGGACGGGGGTCTCGGGGGAGCCGATGGCCTCTACTCAAACAATGAAAGAAAACGGGAGGAGACGGTGAAAAATGGGCCTGGCTTTTAATAAGTGATGGGAGATTAATGAAGCAGCTTGGCATGTTTGGATAAAAAGATGGGGGTGATGATGGTGCTGGTGGCAAAATGTGTTCATGCGTGTCTATCTGAACCTTCAACCCCCCTTAAAACATGCTTTTAGTAATGCATTGAACCCACCCAAATGAGGAAAGATGACGAGAGGCAGACGGGGATGGAGGAGGACCAGGATGAACTTAAATTAATTAAGAGCCCGGGGGTTAATGTTTTTGTGCTGGTGGCCATACTGAATCCAATATAAGCTCTCACTCAATCTCTAGGTAAACTGATGAAATCCATTAGGAGGATTATTATGGATGTGGTAAGATTTTTTTCGTTTTATTTGTTCCTCAGTTTGTTAAAAATTAAATATAACAAATAAATGTGTTTTCAGTAAAGATTTATGGGAAATAATAATAATAATAATAATAATAATAATAATAATAATAATAATAATACAAAAAAATAAATAAAATAATTAATAAATGATAAAAATAATGGTAAAATAAATCGTTTTTAATAAAAAAAGAGAATAAATTAAATAATGGTTTTGCAAAAAGCAGTAAAAATAAATAGTAACTAAAATAATATAAAAAATAAGATGTTTAATAAGGCGAATTATGTATTAACATATTAACAACATCAACAACAATTAGCATATCACTCAATAAAAACCTTCAGAATATGAATAGAGCTGCTGAAGATGAGATTTACAGCTCATTGCAAAATAAAAGACTAATTATGAGAAAACAGCCTTTAATAAATATATAGACATAAAATACAGACATAAATGTATAAAGTGTGGCAAAGAAAACTTTATATATATACTTTATATATAAAACTTTAAAAGATTTAATAGAAATAATTAAATAAAAATTGACAAGTGGAAGAAAGAAAATAGCATCTTGCTTGAAGTGTTTCATTTTAAAGGGGGGCTTCAGATCCACAATAAAGAAATGGATCAAATCACAGTGTCTCTCACACAGTCGGGCACTCGTCCAGCGCTCTAAGTGTTTGTTTGCATTTGTTCTAGTAAAGGTCTGCCAGCAGCGTCAGACTGGAGTATGGATTTTTCCTTTTTGGTTTACTCGTGCACTGAGCTCGACACTCGATCCATTGCCAAAAGCGAACGTGCATGAACTCATCTATTCCAGTATAACAGCAGCAAGAGGACAGACACAAGGACGTGAGGACAATACATCCGTGTGCCCCGCTAACAACAGCTGACCAATAGCATGATGATTTTGTAAAGCAAATGTAATGTTTTAAAAGAAACAATTGTCATTGTTGATAATCAATCAATCAACCAACCACCATTCATCCATCCATCCATCCATCTGCCCATGAACCATCAATCAACCATTAATCAATCAATCAACCAACAAATCATCGATCAACCAACCAATCTCCAATCAATCGATCAATGAATAAATCAATAAATCAACAATCAACCAATCATCAATAAACCAACCAACATTTGAACCAATCAATCAATAAATCAACCAACCAACCACCCAACCAACCAACCAACCATCAATCAAGCAATCAGGGAACCAACAAATCAATCAATCAATCAATCAATCAATCAATCAATCAATCAATCAATCAATCAATCAATCAATCAATCAATCAATCAATCAATCAATCAATCAATCAAACCAATTAATCAACCAACATATGAAATAATCAATCAATAAATCAACCAACCAACCAACCAACCAACCAACCAACCAATCAATCCATCAACAACCAACCAATTAACAAATTAATCAAACAATCAACCAACCAATCAATTCATCAATTAACCCACCAATCAATCAACCAACCAACCAATCATCAATTGACCAACCAAACAATTAACCAATCAATCAATTAATTGATCAATCAATCAATTAATTAATCAACAAATCAACAAACCAATTAATCAATCAACCAACCAATCAATCAATCATCACCCACCCAACCAACCAATCCATCATCAACCAACCAATCAATTAATCAATCAACCAATCATCTATCAATCAATCAACCAACCAAGTAATCAAGAAATCAACCAATCAATCAAGCAATCAACGAACCAACAAATGAATCAATCAATCCATCCATCATCAACCAACCAATCATCAATCAATCAATCAATCAACCATCCAACCAATCAATCCATCATCAACCAATGAATCAATTAATTAACCAATCAATCAATCAATCAAACCATTTAAATAAACACACTCATATTTTCCCTCTAAATCATAAATCCATTTTCTTGCTGAATAACTTAAAAACTGCATAGCAACACCCTGGTTATTATTACAACACACTAGCACCATGACAGCATGTTTTTATCATTCATAAAACTCGCATATTCAGAGAACGTAAAAAGCCATTGTGTGAATGCTAGTTGGGACCAACTAGAACAGACAAAACAGAATTGGACACTGCAGCTCCACTAATCACTGTGTCTGATCACGGAAACAGATCCATAAACTAACAGTCAGAACTAGTGCTTTGGCTCTCAGTACTGCGCCACTCGATCAATAACCTGCAACGACCACAGCTATACTGAGACTCAAACACTGAACACTTTACCATCAGCACCCATTACTGAACCACAGAGACACTCTCATTCCACAACAACCTACAAAAGCTATGCTGAAAGCTGAAGCGTCTTTGAGGACGCTCCACAAGTATGAATGCAGGAATCTGATCAGTATAACAATCTGAGTATGAATGTGAATTTAAAAAGAAAACATTTGAACATTTTTGACCTGATGAAAAAAAAACTGCTTTGTTTCGCATCTTTTTGTTTAAAGATCATGCTCAAAACATTTATTTAACTGGAACAAATTAAATTAAATTAAATTAAATTAAATTAAATTAAATTAAATTAAATTAAATTAAATTAAATTAAATTAAATTAAATTAAATTAAATTAAATTAAATTAAATTAAATTATGCACAAGGGACAAAAGCAAAAATAAATAAATGAACAAATAAGGACGAGCAAATGATAAAATTCTAATGTTTTAATTTAAGTAAAAGTCAAAACAGTAATAATAATAATATTAAAATATATATAATAAATAATAATAGTTATTGTTGTAATAATATTAGTGTTATTGTTATTATTATTATTCATTTTCTTTTCGGCTTTGTCCTTTTATTGTTCAGGGGTTGCCACAGCGGAATGAACCGCCAACTTATCCTGGAAATGTTTTACACAGCGGATACCCTTCCAGCGGCAACCCAGTACTAGGAAACCCCCATACACACTCATTCACACACATACACTACGGACAATTTTAGCCTACCCAATTCACCTATACCACACGTCTTTGGACTTGTGGGGGAAACCGGAGCACCCAGAGGAAACCCACGCCAACACGGAGAACATGCACACAGAAAAGCCAACTGACCCAGCGGAGGTTCGAACCAACGACCTTCTTGCTGTGAGGCGATCATGCTACCCACTGCACCACCGTGAGGCCATTATTATATTATATTATATTATATTATATTATTTTATATTATATATACACAGTTGAAGTCAGAATTATTAGCCCCTCTTTGAATTTGTTTTTTTTTTTATATTTCCCAAATGATGTTTAACAGAGCAAGGAAATTTTCACAGTATGTCTGATAATATTTTTTCCTCTGGAGAAAGTCTCAATTGTTTTATTTCAGCTAGAATAAAAGCAGTTTTCCATTTTTTAAAACTCATTTTAAGGTCAAAATTATTAGCCCTTTAAGCTATTTATTTTTCCAATAGTATACAGAACAAACCATCATTATACAATAACTTGCCTAATTACCCTAACCTGCCTAGTTGACCTAATTAACCTAGTTAAGCCTTTAAATGTCACTTTAAGCGTCTTTAAGTGTCTTGAAAAGTATCTAGTCAAATATTATTTACTGTCATCATGGCAAAGATAAAAAAAATCAGCTATTCAGCTATTAGAAATGAGTTATTAAAACTATTATGTTTAGAAATGTTGAAAAAACATCTTCTCTCCGTTAAACAGAAATTGCGGAAAAAAATAAACAGGGGCTAATAATTCAGGGGGGCTAATAATTCTGACTTTAACTATATATATATATATATATATATATATATATATATATATATATATATATATATATATATATATATATATATATATACATATATATATATATATATATATATATATATATATATATATATATATATATAATTATTGTTGTTCTTATTTTTTGTCATTAATGTTATATTTTAGGTGTAGTCTATAGATGAATTACACATTTGTGTACCTTTTTGAAAAAAGAAATGTATGTTTAAATTTACAACAAATTCATTTCTTTACTCATTATATAAATAAAATAAAATAAAATAAAACTGTATAAAATTATTTCTTTTTACAGAACAGATTTTTTGCATAGACCAAGATTCTTAGACAAACTTATTTGGTTCACTAAAGCAAGAATACAAGTGCAAACTATGATGTACTGTATCTTACAGAGAATCATTTTCCATAGAGGTCATTCAGGTTATCAACTTCTGCAACAGTTTACAGTGAGATCTGACCTTGTGTGCTGTCAGAGTGAGAATCAGCTCTTGTGTAAAGTTCTGACATGTAGATTTTCAGCCACACACACACACACACACACACACACATACACATACACACATGAATGACAGAGGTCATCCAGAGTTAAGCTCTCAGTCCTTGAAAGGGTGACGGAGGCTTTCCATCACGACACCACGTCCCATGAGTACGCAACCAACCTGGGTTGCTAACAATATATGTGTGCGCTGTTGTCTGGCAGGTTTTGAACACTGTAAAAATAATTTTTCTGAACTTCAAGTTCAATTCAATGACATTTTATTTTATTTTGTCAAATGTACTAGCAATTTCCAAGTCAAACCATTTTGTACAGATCTGTCGACATGTATTAAGCATGTATTATTATTTTTTTGTTTTACATTTCAAGTTTAATTTATAATAATAATTTAAGATAGTCATTGTTTAATTTTCCGTCGGCTTAGTCCCTGCTTTAACAGGGTTCACCACGGTGGAATGAACCGCCAACTACTCTGGCATATATATGTTTTACTCAGGGAATGCCCTTCCAGCATTTTATTTTATTTTATTTTATTTTATTTTATTTTATTTTATTTTATTTTATTTTATTTTATTTTATTTTATTTTATTTTATTTTCAAGTCTAGAGATCTAACTACATGCACTAAGCATTTTCCCAAAATTTTAGGTTTAATTCAATTACATAATTTTTTTATTTTAATGACACTTTCTAGCAATTTTCAGTGCACAAATCTAAATATATACATTAAGCATTTTATGATTTAAAGTTTACTTAAATTACATAATTTTATTTTATATTATTTATAATTTTATTTTTTATTTTTTAGCAATTTCAATTAAACTATTTAAGTGCACAAATCTAAACATATACATTAAGCATTTTATTATTTAAAGTTTAATTAAATTAAATAATTTTGTTTTACTTTATAACAATTTCCAAGATTTTTTATTTCATTTGTATTACATTTTCTAGCAATTTTCAATCAAACTAATTTAGTAAACAGATCAAACTACATGTGTTATTCATTTTTTTATTTAAAGTTTAATTTAATTGCATCATTTTATTTTATTATATTAAATCTTCTATCAATTTCTAAATCAAACCATTTTTCTAGTATACAGATCTAATTAAATGTATTAAGCTTTTTTTATTTCAAGTTTAATACAATTACACAATTTAATTTAATTAAATTTTCTAGCCATTTTCAAGTCAAAACAATGTTTAGTGTACAGATCCAACATGTATTATGTATTTTTTTAAATGCCAAGTCTAATTCAATTACATCTTTTCAAATTATTTTAATTTATTTTTTATTTTATTAAATTTTCTAGCAATTTCCAAGTCAATCTATTTTAAGTGTACATATCTAACTAAATGTATTAAAGCATTCATCTTTTTATAATATACATACAGTATATTGCATATATAAACCACTTTAAGGTGCATTATATAATATAGTCCATTAACAGACACTAAGAAACCAGTCAAAACAAAAGAACAACTCAACTGTATGCTTCCAAATAAAAAAAAATCAATCAAGAATGTAATGCATAGGTCTCAACAACTCGTAAACAAAAGGAACGGGATGCCAGATATCCCACCATTTCCATCCATCCTCCGGCTCAGTCTAAGAAAAGAGCAGCTAAGACAGAAGCAGATGTGTCTGTAGATACTGTAGGTAGAGATGAAGCCTGTGAATAATGGGATGGCTTGATGTGGGTTTGTAATGGGATTGAAGCCGGTCGGGACAGGGGGGTTGCTGGGTAATCTTTCATAAAGCCCGTGGGAGAGGGTTCGTGAGCCCTCGGGGGTCTGGATGCACAGCCCGCCGTAAAAATGACACCAGTCACGCATCAACAAGGAGAGCAAATCCCAGCACGGATCAAAGACAAAAACACTCACCCACACGCATTAAAAAAAACAACCAGCGCCGTTTGGATCTATTATTTTATAATATTAAGGTTAAATCAAAAGGTGATGGTTACAACCTGTTCTGATCATTCTTTAACATTTTTTTGTGTAATTTCTAACTGAAAGCCAATTAAATAGTCCAAAATAACAAGTGTGCGCCTTCTGCGTGAGGCACATGTTCGCCCTATAAATAAGCATCTCTTATCTCTTACAGGACACAGCATCATCACTGCAGTCTAACAGCCAGACATTTATTTACATTTGCCAAAAAAATATATGATTTAGAAAAAAAAGTGACCCTTAAGAAGCTTCCAGACATCCCACCCAGCCAAAATAAAAAAATAAAAAACACGCCACGCTCAGAAGCTTGACCCGACTGGTACCTTTTTCTTGGGATCCCTGGTTCTCTTTCTGCTTTTTTTCTTCTTCTCTTCCTCGGCGGCTGTAAGTTCCAGATCGGCTTTTTTCTTCAGCTGGGATGCTGCGTGTGCCATGATGCAAAAAAGCTCAAGTGAGATATCCTTTCAGAAAGTGAAGAAAGACTGAAGAGTGCACGCACAGAAGAAAAAAGAAAAACTGGAAAAAAAAAATCTCCCTCTATGTGTTCCAGCGAGGAGCTAAAGCTGGGGAATTGTGTTTAGGTGAGAAAGAAGAGATGAGCGTTTGGAGTAGACGGTGCTTTCCCCGTGGCGCTTTTTTCTTTTTCCAGGTCCTACCTGAACCCATCCCCAGCGTGCAGTGAGCCGGGACGGAGAGAGGAGAGAAGGGTGGAGGGCAGCTGGGATGGAGGATCTTACGCGCGTTTCCTTCGCCACCAGCTGGAAGTGTCTAAGTGAGGGGAGGAATGGGGGGGTTGATGCTGATGGTTCTGTGTGCGGATTAACACGCCCTCACATGCATGCGTACACACACACAAACACACATACACGCGCGCGCATGGAAAAAGAGGGGGACGTCTGTATTGAACAGTCATTGCCGTCCTGAGCTTCCCTGTGGAGCAAAACAGATTGCTTTATGTGGAATGGATCATTTTTTTCATTGGTACTGGGTTTGTTTCTCTGTAAAAAAATATCCTGGAAATGGATTGATTTAGTTGGGAAGCAAAATTGTGTAAGATAGCATGTATTTTTTTAGGAAATATATCTTTGCATTGTGTTTTTAGGTTACTCATCAGCATGTCATTTCAGACCTGACATTAATTCCAAAAATCAAAAATGGAGATGTTTTGAAAAATGTTAACGCTGTTCTTTATCATCAAATATAATGAATATGAAGCTGCCAAGGAGCAAAAAATGGCACAAAATAAGCATAATCAATGTAGAAATCTGATATGCAAATTACACATATGACATAAAGGTTCATATTTAGATATATAATATTTTTAATATAATATTTAGATATATTTTGGATATATAAAATATGTCATATTTAAATAAAATATTGCAAAAATGGCCACTCTCATCTATATATATTAGTTGGCGGCTCATAAATTTATATATATATATATATAAAAAATATGCTGGATTAGTTGGCAGCTCATTCCGCCGTGGCGACCCCAGATTAATAAAGGGACTATATATATAATATATATATATATATTAGTTATAAATAAATATAGCTAGTATAATATTATATTACATTAACTAATATAATAAATATATTAGCTATAATGGTATATATGTGTTTATATATGGCCATATATGATCATATAAATACAATTATATCTAATATATGTGAACAAATATGTACATATTTTAAATTTCAGGGGCTAGAATATATATATATATATATATATATATATATATATATATATATATATATATATATATATATATATATATATATATATATATATAGTCCCTTTATTAATCTGGGGGCGCCACGGCGGAATGAGCTGCCAACTAATCCAGCATATTTTTTACCATATATAAACCAGCATATATAAACTTGAATGTCATATATGTCATTTGCATATATATCAGATTTCTATATGAGTAAAAGTGGTACATCCAACTTGCACACTATATTCCAAGCTAATATTAAATAAATATTTCACAATACTACAATATACAGCAGCTACCTTATGTTCCTCCTGAACCAACAACACCAGGGAAATAAAGAGAAAGAGACGGAGAACATAAAAAAAGAAGACGTGGCTTTGGAGAGAGCTTTCGGAGAAGATGAGATTTTATTTCAGTATAGCCTGAAATTGATTACCATATCCTTATATTGTATCTTAAATCTCAACAAAGAAACTCATACAGGTTTGAAAGCACATGAGGGCATGTAAATAACTGAATGATCATTTATAGGCAGGGGCAGATTTAGGGATTTGGGAGCCCTAAGCGATTCTAGCTATCGGGCCCAACGTTCCTGAAATGTATTCTTTCTACTTTTATTTTTATTCATTTAGCTGTTTTTTATATTGCTCACAGATCTTTTCTACGTGTGTCTTAATTCAATCTTTACATTTTACATGCTTAGTTTTCTTAAAATTAATTTACAACAAAAAATTATATATAAATATATATATATATATATATATATATATATATATATATATATATATATATATATATATATATATATATAATATATATATATATTAAATGAATTTGACTGCCAGACTGCTCCATAATTTGTGCAGATTTAATAATAATATTTTAATTTATAAAAATCTTATTATATGACATATTATAATAATAATATTTTATGTTATATTAAATAATATTTATTAATTTATTTATTTTCTTGTTGGCTTAGTCCCTTTATTAATGTGGGGTTGCCACAGCGGAACGGACCGCCAACTTATGCAGCATATGTTTTAAGCAGCGGAAACAATACGATGTTTACGTTAATTCAATTTGACCATCAGCAATAAATGTAAAAATAAAATGCAAAATAGTCAAAGCTGATCATAAAAAAAATCTGTCTAATGTTTAAAACAGGAGCCAATGAGACTCTGGTGGGTGGAGCTACATACACACAATGCTCAAGAAAGCCATTGATCAACAAAATTAGTAGAACACTGAGACTTTAATAATGTTTATTGTGTCCCATTAAAATATCCTTTAATGTCCTTATAAGTAAAAAACTCAAGCAATCAGAATTTTATTTAGTATATTTTAATCACATTATTTAAATATTTATACATTTTTATTTTAATATTTATTATCTTATTTATTTATTTATTTATTTATTTATTTATTTATTTATTATCTTGCTTGTACAACCATGTACAGTTAAACATGCACACAAAAATAATAATAATATATAATTATTTGTTGAAATCTAATACATTATATATAATAATATATTCGTTTTTTAACAATTAATTGTATATTCATTCATTCATTCATTTTCCCTCGGCTTAGTCTCTATTTCAGAGGTCACCACAGCGGAATGAACCACCAACTATTCCAGCATATGTTTTAATTTAGTTCATTTAATTTAGTTTAGTTAATTTCATTTAATCTGCCAATTTAGTTTATTCAATTCACTTATAGCGCATGTCTTTGGTCTGTTGGGGAAACCAGAACACCCGGAGGAAACCCATGTGAACACGGGGAGAACATAGAAATGCCAACTGACCCAGCCAGGACTCAAACCAGCGACCTTCTTGCTATGAGGCGACAGTGCTAACCACTGATTATTTTATATAATGTGATAATAATATTAATAATTTTAAAGAAACAAATGCCTTTAGTAGCCCACATAAAGGAGATTTTAGAGGTTGTTACATTAAATTAAAAATAATGCTGCTTATGATTAAAACAGCTTAAAAACAAGGTGTAAAAACCACTTGACAATATCCCCAGTAAACATATCCTAATCCTTTTGATTCTAAGACAAATATCTTATATAATAATCTAATATTATAGATCTTTATTTGTCATTTTCATGCAAACTAAATCATTTTAAATAATAAAATTAAAGGAGGCTTAGCAAAACAGAATTAGCCTCATAGCAGAACACTCATTCGCCAATGAGACTCGTTGTTGCTTTTCACCCCATTTTAAAGCAGAGGGAACCATCAGAATCCAGATAGAAGGCTTATTATGGATGTGAGCAGAGTGTGTGTGTTATGTATTCTCACTGTTCACATGTTCCCGCTCTGTTCTGTGCACCACCTGAGCCCATGATGGGGGACTGCAGTCGCTGAATATTAATGAAGTGACAGGCTGTGGGATGCTGTCTTATGACTGGCTGAAAGAAGGGGAACTTTTCTGCCATTGGCTAATGAGAACAGCGGAAGAGAGCGAGAAACACAGCGGCCATTGCCAAGTGAAAGAACATTAACTGAGTATCTCAGCCTGTCCAGCATTTAAGAGCACAATTCGAGTGTGTTGCTGGGCAAACGTCATATTTTCCCACCATCTGTTTCTTTAAAAGAAGGATCAAGACCATTTTGTGAACAGACAAAATATAAAGATTAAATGTTGCCTACATGCTAATCAAATACTTAATTACATCTATTTTATTTTACATTTTAAGGATTTAGTGGGATATATAGGGCCAGGGAATGCAAAATCTGAGGAAATTCATTCTGACATTCAGACTTTTGAGTATAAGCACAAAGTCTGATCCACTTCTCATCTAATTCTAGCCAACTAGACTTTCCATCTAAAAGGACAAGGCAATCTAATGTGACAAAAAGCAACCATCCACATTATCCGGTGTGTTTTATGTGCTATATAGGTGCAGGTTTATCTGAAATTAGCTTCAGCCTCAGACGTCATGTCCATGAATGTCTGATGCGCACAAAACCGAAGAGTTTTGAAGTCCTCATCTGACTGAATTAAAGGATTTCAGTGAGACGTGTCTTGTTTTTTGTGCTTCAGCCTACATTTTTGTGAAACCACACTTCAACACAGTTTGACTGCAGAGTTTTAGATCAAACGAACGCTGTGCTAGTGCTACACAATAAGGTTTGTTTCCTTATGAACACTAAAGATCATTTTCATGTATGTAACACTAAATAAATACCACAAAAAAATCTATGATTTGTAACGGAAATATGTTTGTCTTATCTATTTATCTCCAATCTCCATGTGGACAACTTTTCTAGTGTGGTCGGTTTACTCAATAGTTCACTTTATACAGTGTTGTACTTGTGACGCAGAGCGCTCAGGGTCGAGTCCAGTGAAGCACGGTACAAACTAAATAAAAGCAATGTAAAATCAAGGTAAACAGTTGTATACAGTGCACTTTTATCTTAAGTTTGTCTTGAAAACACTATTGGTTTGGTTTAGGGAAGGGTTTAGGTCAGGTGATCTGTACAGTATGACAAGCCCTGGCTTCTCGTGAGCGTTTACAAGAAAGGAGTGTATCTGAAATATACAACAAAATGTACAATGTGAGTAACATATTTCAGATCTGCAAAAATGTAGACAGCGCCCTCTAGTGGACTTGTCATTTGAATTGTACCTGGAGCACCTTTTTTTTACATTTTGTTAGTCATGTATTTACCTTGGTGGTTTTCAACAGTCCACCTAGGAACAAATCCGTCAGGATGGTAAACCCCATGGACAATACCATGGAACAAACAATCTGCTAAAGGTTGGGTAAACTGTGCTATATAGCAACTGACTGAAAAAAAACATTGCACTGTAAAATGCTCACAACTGACTGTTTTTAGAACAATGCTCACATTTCTGCAGTGCAAAAACACTTCGGTGGACATGCCGCCTTAAAGGCACAGTATGTAACTTTCACAGCTAGAGGGCGCATTTTCACAACAAACAAAGGCATAGTTTGATGACGAGTGTGAAACCGTGGGAGTTGTGTTCTTTATTACATCCTATGAGACTCCTGCAGAAATCATGTTGATGGATGAGCTAAAGTGTTCAACACTTATTATCAAGGTAGTTTGAAGCAGAGTAAGACTGAAAGCCATTGAAGTGAAATTAAAATGTTGAAGCAATGGGGTATATGCACAGCTATTGTTTGTTAACCCAATGATAAGCCAATGACAAATTCCGGTGAAAGCTTAATGTGACTTTCAGTTTCATAAGGTTTTTCTAATGTCATTAAAATACATTCAGGTTAAATGTACTTAAGCATTAATTTATTTGTTCAAGCATAAAACAAGATGAAAGACTGTAAGCACAAGCGTTGTCAGCAGGGCTTTACATTAACACCCGCCAACCCGCCAAATGCGGGTAGATTTCAGCAGTGGCGGGGAAGACAGACACTCCCACTAGCTACTTTGGCTGGTTGAAAATAATTTTCCCAGGTAATAATTCTTAAAAGCAGGGTTCGACAATAAGGATGGTCCAATATGCATGCCAAGGCGATCTTAGAATTGAGAAGCAACATGACTGACAAAAATAATTGCGTTCGCAACTTCGCGTGAGCAAAGTAGGTGAATACCGAATGAGAGGATAATCACTGGCTCTAACAGCTGAGGTGATGCGCGCGAGTGTTTTATAACGTGTGCGCACTCTCGTTTCCTTGCGTGAAGCAACTGTGTTTAGAAACACAACTGATGCGATCGGTTCTCTTTCAAGTTGGGTTCGCTTTAACTATTCTTTGAACAGATTATTTATAGGTCTAACATTACCCAAGTGTGTGACCATCCTTTCATTATCACACGATATGTTTTACCTGCTTTCTTTTGCGTTAATATGGTTTAATTATCGTTTCTTTACAATAACATTGCTTTAATGGGAGATTAACTCCCCATTTATGTTAACTGCTGATCTGGGACCTTTAGCCAGGACAGATTACTGTGCATATGTTTTGTTAAATGAAAAGTATAGTATACAGCTATATTTTGCTTGTTTTGACACATCTAAAATATTGTGGCTAAGAAATAATTAATTGTTTATATTTGATGTGGTCAGAGATAAATTTGGTCAATCCTTCATTTTGAGCTCTGAAAATTATGTGAAATAAAAACTAATTGTAATACTACGAAACCAAGACCCATTTGCTCATGATTATTGAGCAAGTTCATACACGACTGTATATATATTTATGTGTATAAAATATATTTTACCAACAATAAAATTGTGGCTAATGAAAATGGCGAGTGGCTAGTAATGTTGCAAAACTACTAGCCAAAGTGGCTGGTGATCAAAAAAGTTAATGTCAAGCCCTGATTGTCAGTACCAGCAGGCTAGCACAGAAACTCCATTGAAAACACTAGGGTAAAATTGTCATATTTTAAAGACATGGTGGGGGAAAATGGAATTCCATGCAGTGCTTCTTGTCCGGTCTAAGACCTACATAATATCGTATATATATCAGGCAGCGAAGATCACTGATTTTTAAAGAAGTGGCGATTTTATAATGGAAAGACAATTCACAGGAAGCCCTGAGGCTGGCTGGCTTAAAAGGAAATGTCTGTATGCATAAACCCCATTGCTGATGAGAGAAAAGCACGACGTAGAATGAAAACAGCAGAGCTTTTATAATGCACAGTCCACCACTAACAGCTCTTCCACTAGTGATCATTCATTCATTCATTTTCTTTTCAACTTACTCCCTTTATTAATCTGGGGTCGCCACAGTGGAATGAACCACCAACTTATCCAGCATTTGTTTTTTTTATGCAACGGATGCCCTTCCAGCTGCAACCCATCACTGGCAAACACATACACACTTATTCACACACTCATACACTACGGACAATTTAGCCTACCAAATTCACCTGTACCACATGTCTTTGGACTGTGGGGGAAACCGGACCATGCAAATGCAGGGAGAACATGCAAAAATTTATAATTCTGCTAATAAAACATCATTGGTGATTGCCTGTTTTCTACAAATCAAACCTTAAATCGAGGGTGTATGATATAATTAGCATGACAAAACATGGCACGATTTGTAGTTTTAGCCTGTAGTATTTCTCCGGATTTGAACATTCTTTGAAACATTTGAGATACTGATAAGTCAGCAAAATATATAACACTGTTGTAGTTGATTTTGGATATTTTAATGAACAAAATTGCACATATTGTGCCTTTAATATAAATCGATAAGAAAATAAATGCTATACATAGAAAATAAATCTAAACAACTGTTTTTTAATATTGAGATTAATCAAAAACGATCTCTCCGTAAGACTTCACCAATTGTTTTATCTTGTTTATATGAGCCTTTGAACTCTTTTATCATGACATATGAATCGGATGAGATACCGAGCATGTTTACTATAAACACAGAGCAGATAAAGTGAAACAAGTCACGCTCTATGCTAAATATGTTACTAGGTCATAGTGTTCTGCAAAGAAACTAGTGTTTATTGCAGTGAGAAAGTATGATTTTGAAGCATCTGAGGCAAGATTCTTAGGCAGGGCATTTTAGATGCAGCAAAAGACATTTCAGAGATTACTTGAAGAGATTCAATAATTCATGAGCAAGTATTGACCATCAGCTCATGAAAGCAGAAGACCAAAGCGCTGGAACATGCATGACTCCACACACAGTTCATGAGTCAACACATCCAACACAACACCATCAGATTCTGCGCAAAAACACCGGCCATCCGGATGTCCACACACACACACGCATAACAATGCATATAAATGACACAAATAATCTTCTCCACAGTGTAGGCATGCATCTGAATCAAGGTTATTTAAGCAAACAAAAACTAAGGCTAAAACTACTGGTCAAAACATTTTTTCATTACGTTAAGTGAAAACTACATTTAATATAAACCAACAACAGTCACTGAAAAATGAACTGAAATAAAAAAATATTTAGCAAAAAATAATAAGCGTTTTCAAAATTAATAAGCACTCATTCTGTGGTGGAAAATCGGACTTGGGACTTTTTATAGAAGTACATGATAGTACACTGTAAAAAAAATCTGTTATTTTACGTTTTTGGGCGACGAAAAAATAAACTTAAAATGATGGCCCGTAAATTACAGAAATTTACAGTAAAATAACAGATGTTAATTTACAGTAATTTATTCTAAAATAACAGACGTTAAATTGCAGTAGTTTACCGTAAAATAACAGATGGTAAATGACAGGAATTTACAGGAAATTTTAATTTAAGGAAATTTCTGTAATTTAACGTCCATTATTTCACCGTAAATTTCTGTAATTTAACGTCCGTTATTTCACGGTAAATTTCTGTAATTTAACGTCCGTTATTTTATGGTAAATTTCTGTAATTTAACGTCCGTTATTTTACGGTAAATTTCTGTAATTTAACGGCCATTATTTTACGTTTTTTTTCCATCACCCCAGCTGCCGGAATATAATAAATGCACATGATAATGTGCAAAAATATTCCTCTATATACATATACAAAAAATATGTTCTACTGTATCTTTTCTTCATTTGCCTAAAAACTGTGAAGTAGTAATGTTTCCACGTTCTTTAACATGAAGAACTTTGTCTGAATTCTTCATGTTTACTTTTTTCATTTGTATAGCTTTGGGTTCAGTGTGTGCACTTAAAAAATATTTTGCTGCCTGTTCAAACCACTTACTGTACTTATCTTTTTTAAAACTGAATTGTTTGTGTTTAAACCACTCAAATTTGTAAAAATCAATTAAGTTAACTTAATCAATTTGTGTTGGGACAACATAAAGGAATTGAGTAGAACAAAGCATTTTTGCAGTGTGTTTAAACTATTATTATTATTTTTATTAATAAGAGCAATGCACGAGAGGTAATATAAGCTGTGCAAACAGGTAACATTTCTCTGGTCAACACTGGAAGTGTTCATTTAACTGTGCCAAACTAGAATTACTCAGGGTGCGAATTATACATTGATGAATGGGGGGATTTTTTCGGTAATGTTAGTATGTGTAATCAGGGGCAGATTTAATGATTTTGGGGCCCTAAGCAATGCCATGGGGCCCAAAAGTTCTAAAATACACCTTTTGTAATTTTTTAAACTATTATTTTGCAGTTTTTTTCTTAAATCATTTGATCTCCTTTTCTACATTTTATCTTAATGCAAAATAATAATAATACGTAAAGCACCTGGTAAAACTTTTGAAACTATTTGTTTTCTTACGATGAATTCACAACTAAAAAGTACTAAATAACTTTTTTTTTTTAACTAAATCTTTACTGATTTGACTGCTGGACTGGTCCATGATTGAAGGCGGCGGACACACTGTTGAACCCAACAGTCAACTTTATCAAATGAAATGAGTGTAGTTAACTCAAAATTTACTGAAAGTTAATTCTACTCTTGAAAAGAGATTTGAACTCAGTGTTGAAGATAATGAGTTATTTAAATACTTCATTACTTCAGCTTAAATGGAGTAAGTTCACAGTTCTCATATAGATTAGTTTTTTTTAACTCAAATGGTTTGGTTTGTATAAACTCAAATGGCGCCGGAGCCAGCCAGTGCTCGAATCAGTGACCTTCTTGCTGTGAGGCGATCTTGCTAACCACTGCGCCACCGTGCCGCCCAATTTATTATATAAACTACTAATATTTTTATTTAAGATACAGATCAGAGAAAACTATTTCTCACTATTAAAGAGCTGACCCCATGCATCTTGTTTTGACTTCCTTTAGTAGGGATCAAGTGTTAAATAGGGGTGTCAATCCACCCCAAACCCCCCATGTAATTCACACCCTGGAATTACTAAAACTGAAACTAAATAGAAAAGTGTTCACTTTCTCAGTGTTGTTTTAAGAGCAAATCCAATGTTGGTACTGTGATGCGTGTATTCTGGGACTGTGACATGATTAAGACATGCTGGAAAGAAATCCACAAATTTGTTCTGAATATTATAGGTAAACCTTTTGCCCTATCTCCAGTTATTTATCTTCTGAATTGTAAAACTGCTCTACACCTTAGTCATGGAATAGACTACACTTTTGTACATATCTTGCAAGAAACTGTTTTCTTTTGTTGTGGTCCTCTCCTACCATTCCTTCGGTCAATATGTGGATAAATCAGATTGCCATTTTCTTACCCTTGGAAAAACTGACTTATGACACGCATCAGAAATCTGATGATTTCTGGCAAATCTGGAATCCTCTATAGGAGTTTCTGGAGAATGTGTCTTGAAAGACCTTTTTTATTTAATTTTAATTTATTTATTTTTGGTTAGTTTTACCCTTCACAAAAGACTTGAATTACTAGCCGATGGACGATTGTATGATAGATGGCTATATTATTGTATATATATGGACATGAGACATCTATACCACTGTTCTGCCGATGGACGATTGTATAATAGATGGCTATATTATTGTATATGATGACATGAGACACCTATACCACTGTTCTGTCATTGTAAATCTTTAAATAAATGTTTAAAAAAATTGTGTTCACAAAATAAAAAATAAAGTTAAATGAATAAACCTATTACTATTAATAAACTGAAATCAAACTAATCTGAAATTCACAGCAAATGTTTAAAAATATAATCGAAATTAAAACTAATTTAAAAATGCAAAACTATAATAACCTTGATCTGAAGACAAGAAGCATCGGATATCAGACCACATGACCAAAACCTGTCCAGTCAACTGTGACAAATCTTCATCAAACTTTAAACAACCACAAAAAAAATTTGAATATTGATATTCCTTCCAGAACCACAGTAATTATACATAAACATATCAGTTTAAAGTGATGGGGTAATACTTTTTACAGTAAAACATCTACAGATGAACACCTAAAGACTGCAGAGGCGTCAGTCCAGCTGATTTCTGTGCAAATTCTACTGAAGCTGCATTTAAAGTAGGTCAGACTGAGAAAGACTCTGAATAGAAAATGTCCCGGGTATTTCTGCACGACACTGTGCAGGTCTGCGGAAAAAATAAAACTAGACCCGCAGCCAATGTCGCTCGAAGAGATAAACTACATTCACATCAGCACATCTTTATGGCAACAAACCCTCAGTGGATTATGTTCCGATGATATCTGTGATTAAATCAGATTTATCTGACTGCAGCCAGGTTATTATGCTTATTTTGAAAGACACACATCTTTAAATATCCGGTAATAGTATGACAAAGCATGTTACTGGGGCCAAATTCATATGAATACAATGACATCATCATAACATGTTAAGCTCCACCCACGGGTGAGTGATGTAATAATCAAACGGCCTGAATGATAGCGTATGTTTCTGTTCATGCTAACGGCTATATGTAATTTGTGTTTACTAGAAAAAAGCAGTATTTTTATGTCACACTTGCTACAGTATATTCCAGAATCGTCCGTGTTTTTGTAACGAGAACGAGCTATCCAGAGCTGAAACAAAGACGCGTGTCTGTGTCTCTGGCTCCCTCTATTGGACGACTGGAGAAATACATCATTACATGACGAACAATGAAAACAAAAGAACTGCACACGCCGTTTCATTCCCAAAGGGTGTTTTGGCAGCGAGTGTTCTAGACATGTAACTGATAATGCTTATAAATCACTGAACACACCATCAGCAGTATATTTTGGCCCTAGTTCATACAGTTTGAGTTGTTGATATTGCAGTTCAGATTTATTTAATGATCTGAATTTATATTTATGTCGTCAAATTTGCATATACACATATTAAGAATATTGCATTGAATATTTGCAAATGTTGGCTTTCTTTATAAACATTGTATGACTGACCCAACGAGTTTAACTGAGTCATAAAGTCCTATTTTAGAGGAATTAATAATAGTGTAAATTGTGACAACTGATAATAGTGTAATAATACTGTAAATATTAGAAATAGGGCTAAAGATAAAGATAAAATAAAGGCAATGTGCTCAATGGATACACAATGTCACGCTAAATATAAATAAAAAAGACAAATTAATTAATGAATAAATAAATTATTCAAACCAATCAATTATTTTCAGATGGGTCAGAAAATAATGCACAGTAATAAACCTATTCATTACAAAGTTCTTTTTTTACTGCAATAGGATGAATAAATATCATACATAAATATACAATTATACTGCAAATGTGCTTAGATGATACATTGAATAAGTTATATGGCACTAAATGAATATATCAATTAATTAATAATTCTTCTTAATTAAAATGTTAATTAAAATAATTATTTGTCATTAAGGTATTTCGCTTTCAACTTAACTAAATGACTCTAAAAATATTCTACAAAGCCTTTTTAAGGTTCTTTGAAAGTCATTTTTATTATTGTTGTTATTATTTTTTTACTACTATTATTATTATTATACTTCTTCATTATTATTCTAATGCTATGCAAAAAATCAATTAAAAGAACAGTTGCAAAAAATATACGGCAAATGATACAATGAGTTAGCTGGCAATAAATAAATAATTAAACTACAAAGCATTCTTAAATAATAGTAATAATTGCTATTATTATTACTATTATTATTATTATTATTATTATTATTATTATTATTATTATTTTAGTTCTTTTTTATTTTATTGTTATACCAAAAATTCATTTCAAGAACAGCTCCAAAAAAAGCTTTAAATATCCATCAAAATACACAAATTTGTACAATTTAAATAATGTTTTGGTTATTGTGGCCAAATTCATATGGGAAAGGAAATACACTGAGGAAGGCATTGTGCCGAAACGTTCAACGAATAATGTAAAAATAAAAACAGTACGAAGCAATTACTTGATGAGTGTGAATCATTACCTTTTTGAATAAAAGGAAATATTATGAACAAATAAAATAAAATAAAATAAAATAAAATAAAATAAAATAAAATAAAATAAAATAAAATAAAATAAAATAAAATAAAATAAAATAAAATAAAATAAAAATATTACTGCAAATGATTCAATGAGTTAGCTGGCAATAAATAAATAAACAAATAAACTACATTTTAAATCTCTTTGAAAGTAATAATAATAATAATAATAATAATAATAATAATAATAATAATTATTATTATTATTATTATTATTTTATTTATTTTTTCATTTTAATGTAATACCAAAAACATATTTAAAAGAACAGTTCCAAAAAAGCTTTAAATATACATCAAAAAACATAAATTAGTATGATTTAAAGCATCTTTTGGTCACTGTGGCAAAATCCATACGGGAAATGAAATATTATAAATAAAGAAAAGAAAAGAAAAGAAAATGTACAGCAAATGATACAACAAGTTAGCTGGCAGTAAAAAATTAAAATAAACATTAATAAGTTAATAAACAAATAAATAAATAAACAGCACTTTTACAGCATTTTTAAATATCTTTGGAATTTATTATTATTATTATTATTATTATTATTATTATTATTATTATTATTTTAATGTTATACCAAAAAATCCTTTAACAAACAGCTCCAAAAAAGCTTTAAATATCCATAAAAAAAAAAAACATAAATTAGTATGATTTAAAGCATGTTGTGGTTACTGTGGATAAATCCATATGGCAAAGGAAATATTCTGAATAAAATAAAATAAAATAAAATAAAATAAAATAAAATAAAATAAAATAAAATAAAATAAAATAAAATAAAATAAAATAAAATAAAATAAATCAACTACAAAACATTTTTAAATCTCTTTGGAATTTATTATTATTATTATTATTATTATTATTATTATTATTATCATTATCATTATTATTATTATTATTATTATTATTATTATTATCATTATCATTATTATTATCAATATCATTATTTTAATGTTACATACAAAAAAAAAACCTCAAGAACTGTTAACTGAAACGTTCTCTATGGAACCCAAAAATTTGTCATTTTAAACAGATAGCACATGTTTTGAACTTTTAAGTGTGTATGACTTTTGATGTACTGCCCAATTTTAACCACTAGGGGGAAGCAATACAGAGGCGTAACAACCACCTCACTTTCAGAAACAGATCATTTAGAAACGTAAACGTAAACTTTTGGATCTCATCCAGCTGTCCCCCCACTTTTAAAACGTCAACTACACCCCTGACTACTACTACTAAGAATAATAATAATAATAATAATAATAACTGATAAATAGTTCTAATTCAAAGGAAATAATCAAAGAAAGAAGTGAAAAATGAATGAAAACAGACTAAAATAACCACATCGGTGGTCCAGTCCAGCAAAGTGTCTGTGCTCTTACAAAAAGCTTTAAACAATGGAAAGAAACGCTTGATGAATGAGTCCGCAGGGGTTTCTGACAGCCATTAGATGTCTGGTGCTTTAAATCCGGACAGATTAAGTCAACATAAGTCAAATTATCCTCTTGACAACAGTCAGAGACTTCCGTGAGGAGCATCAATCACTGAGGCTGCATCCTAAGCACTTTACACCACATTACAGCATCAGCAAAAACTGCTTACTGTAAGTAAAACAGCGCTTTCATCAGGTTTCATTATACTCATCCCGTACATGCTACAGTCAGGAGAGCGTATTCAATTCTGCAAACTGCATATCTAGCATGTATTAGACACTTTTATTCAAATTAATTTACTGTACAATTAGAGCTGGGAATTGAAAACCAGCTCTCAAATAAAAAAGGGGGAGAGAGATGGAGGGAGAGAGAGACTGAATAATAGTGCATTTAACAGATGCAGAATACTGTGCTAAAATATACTGACCAAAAAACTATACCCTGCATATATTGTATATGCTAATATTGCGTATATGCAAAGTCAGGCATACGGTTGTGTTACTTATTTTAGGTTCACATGTGCTATAGGTGAATTGGGTAGGCTGAATTGGCCATAGTGTATGTGTGTGAATGAGTGTGTATGGGTGTTTAAAAGTGATGGGTTGCAGCTGGAAGGGCATCCGCTGCATATAACATATGTTGGAAAAGTTGGCGGTTCATTCCGCTGTGGCAACCCCAGATTAATGAAGGGAGTAAGCTGGAAAAAAAAATGAATGAATATGTCACATGGTTGAGTCACAAAACACAAAAATCCAAGTGCAGCAATTTATTTTGACAAAAACAAAAGGGTTCCTAATCTTGCACAGTAACTACAAACAAGACACAAAAATCTAGAACTGAGACCAGACAAAAGAACTAACAAAAAATCCCAAAATAGGCGACTACAAAAACAGGGGAGGAATGTTAACAAAAAACAAACAAGAATCCAAGAATAAGCAAGTACAAAACTAGATAACCAAACAAAACATAACAGGCATGAGGGGCTAACAAAATCATAAGGCAACTAAAACACAAGACAAAAGGGTTTATAAAGACAGAGCTAAATTAACAAACAAGAAACAGCTGAAACAGAATACAATCAGAAGTGCAAAGGATTGTAGGAAATGAAGTTAAACTACAAAACAAGCTAGTGCCCTCAAGTGTCCAAAAGAGGGCACTGCAACATGTGACAGAATAAAATTGTTTGAAAATATAACTTGATTCAACTTTTATATTAAAGGCAGCAAGATTTTGTACAAATTTTTTGTAGTTCAGTAGTTTTCTTAGTAATAAAGTTATCGAAAATAGTTTTGCATTTGAAGCAATCAAATATGTGAGTCACATGCAGGCCCGGATTAAGAATTCAGAGGCCCCTGGGCAAAATGTCTTGCAGGCCCCCTACATGGTCCCACCCTTATTGTTAAATTTAAAAATAAGAATAACATGATATTTAAAAAATAAAACTAATCTATAATGTATTCCCCGTATTTTTAAAGTAAATGATATATAGTGCATATATTTCTAGTCAACAGAGTTTTAACTAATTTTTAAAGCATTTTAAGCACACTTTAAAGAAAAAAATACTAATACAACTAGTGAAAATGAATGGATTTTAAAGGGCACATAGTTTACCTCTTTTTTATGATTTAATATTAATATTAGGGTTCTTCTGAGTGTGCCAGTTTAGGTTCAGTTTAAAACACAATTCAGATTTTTTTATTATAATGTGTTAAAAAGTGTAGATTAGTTTCAGCTTCCCGCCCAACGTAACAAGGGGGCGGGGCCATGAGCTCACCCACTCTGCGTTTGAGGAGCAGGAGTGAGAGGATCCGCATTTAGTCGTACATGTACGACTCGGACACAGACCAAGCAGAGAGTACAAAATCATTTGTGTCTTTGTATAGTTTTACAGCCAACTGTGTGCTAGTTTCAAGTGCCGAGCTTGTACACAGAAACTAATAACCACGCACACTGAATTAACTTTGACTGAGGCACCGGATGCGCCGCTCGAAGTCGCGACACGGCACACCAGACACTCTCTGTGGCGCGGCAGAAACATGAAGTGTCCCGAATCGTCGCGCCACGCATTTTTGAATTCTAAACATAGGTTTCTGCAGCGGTTTGCGGCGCCCAGTCGTCGACTTGAGTGTACCCTGATAGAAACCTTTGTTTATAATTCTTAAACGCATGCTAGTTAAGATCACAGGGAGCTTCTGGGATCGCGAGAAATGCAAACGGCTGAAGTATAAGGTAGACTCAATGAGAAGTACACATGTTTGCAAACCTACCTAAAGATACAACCAATAATTCCGATTAGAGCGATAATGTGGAGAATATTGCTCTTGTGTTGAGCCCAATGAGACTTGCATCTAAAAATAGAGCTAGGTTGTTCCTTTAGTGATATCACTTTGACTCACGCTGAAAATGGCGGACGTGAATCAACAAACTGAGGATATGATGACGCGGAGTAGGTTTTTAGGAGTAGGTTCTATTTTACACCTACTCCTAAAAAACACCAAATTATACAACTATTAATTAACAACTATAAACAAATATTAGAAAAAAAAAAATTTGATTTAGCCGTCAGGAAATCTTCCATCATATTTCATTCATTAGGCTTTGCCCCTCTTATTCATCAGGGGTCGTCACAGCGGAATGAACCGCCAACTAATCCAGCGTATGTTTTACGCAGTGGATGCCCTTCCAGCTGCAACCCAGTACTGGGAAACACCCATACACACTCATTCACACACTTACACTACGGTCAATTTAGTTTATTCAATTAACCTAAAGCACATGTCTTTGGACTGTGGGGGAAACCCACGCCAACACAGGGAGGACATACAAACTCCACACAGAAAAGCCAACTGACCCAGCTGGGACTCAAACCAGCAACCTTCTTGCTGGGAGGCGACATTGCTAACCACTGAGCCACCATGTCAGTATTGTTTTTAAATTACTTTAATTTTAAAAACATATTTTTTTCCAACTCTCTACACCACTGTATCTTTTTTTGCTCATTTATTTAATCAAATTTTGCAGTTTACTTAAGTCTTTTTAGTATTGTTTTTCTTAATAATTAGCTTTTTTATTTAGTTTACAACACTGTAATAATTTGTGTTTATTTATTTTAATACATTGCATGCTCTTCCCGTGTTTGCGTGGGTTTCCTCCAAGTGCTCCGGTTTCCCCCACAGTCCAAAGACATGCGGTACAGGTGAATTGAATAAACAAAATTGGCTGTAGTGAAAGTGTGTGAATGAGTGTGTATGGATGTTTCCCAGCACTGGGTTGCAGATGGAAGGGCATCTGCTGTGTAAAACATATGCTGGATAAGTTGGTGGTTCATTCCACTGATGAATAAAGAGACTAATCTGAAGGAAAACGGATGAATGAATGAATGAATGAATGAATGAATGAATGAAAAAACAATACTAAAACATTGAAATAAACAGCAAAATCTGATTACAAAAATAAACAAAAATGAATGCATTACTGTAAAGAGTATGAAAAAAAAAACAGATTTTTAAAAATAATATAAATATTAAAGCACTGAAATAAATGGCAATATTTGATTAAAATAAATATGAATACAGTCGTATAAAGAGTTGGAAAAATTAAAAAAATTATAGCTAAAAGCTTTTTAACAGAGAAAATATACAGACGCTACACAAGAATGAAACTTTCTAGGGTACATGCATCCAACACACCATAAAAGGGAAAGCTTTACAATCAAAATTTGCTTAAATAGGTTTTAAAAAAGTATTTAATTTAGTATTTAATGAATAAAACAAAGGTAAGTATAGTTTACTTATGTTTAAAAGCTTAGTGTGGGGCATCGTTCACCACTCAGTTCAATCATCTCACAGCAACGTGAGGAAAAAAAGAACGCCATTAAGTTTTCAAAGCTGTTACTATGAGTATTGAGGAAAAATGAAATGCTATAATAGAGTCATCCGCTCATTTTCCATCCGGGACAAAAGCAAAGGAAGCAAAGCAACAGGATAAGACCGGCAAAAGAAATACTCAATGGCAGCATGCAGAGAGACTGCACAGACCTTCCGGCCCATTAACCCAATTGCTTTGAGAGCGTCTCTGTGTGTGTGTGTGTGTGTGTGTGTGTGTGTGTGTGTAATCTTCGTAGACTGTAAGCTCTAGATATATGCCAGTGTTTGAAGTCCTGTCAAGTTTAGAGTCAACTTGAAAAGGCATTTGCAACCCATTTTATTTCCATAATGTGGTGCATTTCCACCAAAAGCAATGAAAAATGTAGGACAAGACTTGATTTTAGATATCAAAAATTTATTGGATTGCAAAAACTTGGCGGAAAATGGAAAGACGTGAAAGGACCACTCACTTCCTAAAAGATTGCCAGCAGACGCGCATTGAAATCTAAACAGCATTACTGAACGAATACACATTTTATGTTTATTATTAGTATTAATTGTCTACAATATGACCAAAAACTGTCTGAACTCTCTACTTTCCCAACCAGTGGCTCTTGTTTAAATGGCAGCTTAGATGAACTGTCTTTTAGCATGAAATTAAAAAGGCTGTTTGCATGCGTTCACTTAAGATGCCACTTAAGAATAAAAGCATATTTGACTGTCAGCCAAGTTACCCAGAACTTAAGTGGAGCTCATCATTAGCGAAAGTACTGAAACGGCAGTCAAAATATTCCGGTATTCATATTTAACATCACCGTGTGCACCACTCAATGTACTGCACGTTTATTATGGGTCGTTCCATCTCAAATGTAGGGGTGGTAATTATTAGGGCTTCACTTATTTGAAGAGTCACAACCCGATTGCAAAACAATTCGTCATTTCTTCCCTATTTTTCAGCTGTGCAAATACATCTTTCTAACTTTATATGAAGTTTCTCCAAGTATTTATTTGACTATTAATGTTATATTCTGGTGGATCATTCTGCTGTGGTGACCTCTTATAGATCAGAAACTAAGCCATATAAAAAGGGGCTGAGTACGTTTTATATTCTGCATGAACAAGCTCTGAATGTAACACTGAAATGACAAAAAAATTATTCTAAATGCCAGGCTTGATGTCACTTTGTCAAATACTTGCACATTCTAAAACTTAATTTCTAGGCGCCAAAAGTTTTTAGGCCCCAAAAATAAATTTCCTAATAGTAAGAGCAATATCATATTTTACAGTTCTTCAGTGGCATTGATTGCTTGAAGGCTTTTCCCATATATTTATTTTCAAAATGAATATAAAAGCAAATAATAAAAAATAAAATAATAATAATATTCATTCATTTTCTTTTTGGCTTAGTCCCTTTATTAACCTGGGGTCCCCACAGCGGAATGAACCGCCATCTTATCCAGCATGTATAAATCTAAATAAATAAATCTCTCCATTAAACAGAATATGGTACACACATATATATATATATATATATATATATATATATATATATATATATATATATATATATACAAATACACACACACACATGTATCTATGTATGTATGTATGTATGTATGTATGAAAAAAATAACACACACACACACACACACACACACACACACACACACACACACACACACACACACACGCACACACACACACACACACACACACACACACACACACACACACACACACACACATATATTATTTCAAAACAAAGTTTTATTTTGGATGCAATTAATTGAGAATAATCTTTGCCCAGCACTGTTATAAAGTTATCTTGAATAAAACGTCTGAACATTCATCAGACCTTTATTTTGAAAACACAATGAAAACACTGCACAATTAATTAAATAGCTGGTTTTGTAATTTGATAATATTCATATAATCATTTTAATGTTGCCCTGCAAATTTGTAATTTTTAAATAAAATAAAATAAAATAAAATAAAATAAAATAAAATAAAATAAAATAAAATAAAATAAAATAAAATAAAATAAAATAAAATAAAATAAAATAAAATAAAATTTTATTATTTTTTTTTTATTATGGCTTCACGGTGGCGCAGTGGGTAGCGCTGTCGCCTCACAGCAAGAAGGTCGCTTTTTGCCCGGCACTACTTTTTAAGTAGCAAAGCATTTTCCGTTTGTAAATAATATACCAGATTAAATTAAATAAATTAGATTATTAACTAATTATTAATGGTTTAACTTTTGGGACACATTTAAAATTTCTACATTTCTCTCAAAAACACGTTTATGAATAATAAAACTAAAATTAAATTCATCATTAAACTCCAAACACACTTTTTAAATCGAAAGCTACAATAAATTTAAAGTTAAAAACTAGCCATTCGCATCATTACTAAAACTACACTATACATACAAAAAAACGCATACAGTTGAATGATGTTTAACGGAGCAAGGATTTTTCTTTCCTATAATATTTTGTCTTCCGGAGAAAGTCTTTTTAGTTTTATTTTGGCTGAAATAAATGGAGTTTTTCATTTTTTTTAAATAGTTTTAAACATCAATATTTTTAGCCCCCTAAAAGCAATATTTAGGCTTAAATAACAACAAACCATCAACAAACCATCAGTATACAATGACTTGCGTAATTACCCTAACTTGCCTAATTAACCTAGTTTTAAGCCTTTAAATTACACTTTAAGCTGAATACTGAAAAATATCTAGTAAAATATTATTTAATATCATCATGGCAAAGTAAAAGAAATCAAATATTACAAATTAGTTATTAAAACTATTATATTTAGAAATGTGTTGAAATTATTGTGCTTTTTGTGCCCCGTTATTGTGCTGTATTGGGCAGACAGCTGACCGCCAGCCGCACCATCCTCCTTCAACTGCGTTCAAGGAGAAAACCTCTGTCATTTCACATGTCTGCGAAGTTTGTGAATGTTTCATTTTTCAGACGGGGCTTGTCATCTCCGCCATTTCTGTATCAGCCCAGACAGAGGTGCCGATGACAAACAAACAAAGACTGGGAGAACCTGGAAGGTATTGTCATGCCAATGTGCCCCATCAACATGTCTTAACAAGGGTGACCCTGTTTGACATCAAATCAGATCCGAACTGCTGGCGGTCACTCAAAGACAGGCCAGACTGTCAAGAAGGAAAGACTTGGAAATGCTGAATTATGCTGGAAGGTGACTAAAGCAGTTATCAATACTGGCAGCTGAGCAAAACAATCAAGTCAAGGTGAATCTGACATATCACTGTGGTAAAGATGAACCTCAATAGTAAACACAGTAGCTGAACTGGGTGACTTAGGATAAGTTACAGCTATGTGATAAAAATCCAGGTTTTGTGTCCAGGTCACAACCTATTCATTAGTGTTGTCTCTTTGCACACACTTAGGGTTAATATTAGGGACAGGTTTGTATTAAAAGTATGTATTATTAACGCATTATAGTTCACAGCCTTTTTAATTATATGAGCTCATTTCCTGATTTGTGCATATGCTGAAACAATTCTGGTGGTTTTGGAATGTGCCACTTTAAAAATATCTTAAAGGGGACTTACATATTATGCTCATTTTTACAATGTGTGAAATAAATCTCTGACATCTCTAGAATATGTACGTGAAGTTTCAGCTCAAAATACCCCACAAATCTTTTTTATGTCTCTTTTGAAACTGCCCCTTTTAGGCTTTGATCCACCTGTGCTGTTTTGGTGACTGTCGCTTTAAATGCAAATGCGATTGTCCTATCAGTCCTCATTTCAAAAGATGGAGAAGCAACAAACACATATGTCTCAGCATAGTGGGAGATTCAATAACAAGACTAACGTCCTATGCTAAAGAGCAAGGAATTGTCACTAATGGGCAGGGCTTTCCCCCTCTGATGACACATACAACGGGAGAATGTCAAGTGATGTTCAATTCTGAATGTACTTCACACCAGTGAGTGGGTTTGATCAACCACCTGTAGGAGACACATTCTTTTCCTCTCCATATGCACCAGACAATTTCAAATAAACTTGTTAATGGGAAAACATTATGCAGTTCAGAGTATATTTCACATATGTGAATATGTAAAAATATATGTATTAAATGTGTTGTGGAATCTATATATTGGTGTTATATATATATATATATATATATATATATATATATATATATATATATATATATATATATATATATATATATATATATATATATATATTTATATATATATATATATTTATATATATATATATATATATATATATATATATATATATATATATATATATATATATATATATATATATATATATATATAATTTTTTTTTTTTTTTTTAAATACGAATTATTAAATCCCCTTTGAATTTTATTTTTATTTTTTTATATTTCCTAAGGCAACGCAGTGGCGCAGTAGGTAGTGCTGTTGCCTCACAGCAAGAAGGTCACTGGTTCGAGCCTCGGCTGGGTCAGTTGGTATTTTGTGTGAAGTTTGCATGTTCTCCCTGCGTTCGCGTGGGTTTCCTCTGGGTGCTCCAGTTTTTCCCACAGTCCAAAGACATGCGGTACAGGTGAATTGGGTAGGCTAAATTGTCCGTAGTGTATGAGTGTGAGTGAGTGTGTATGGATGTTTCCCAGAGATGGGTTGCAGCTGGAAGGGCATCCGCTGCGTAAAACATATGCTGGATAAGATGGCAGTTCATTCCGCTGTGGCAACCCCAGATTACATCACCTAGTGGCCTGGGATGCAATATACCTTTTTAAATGTTATAATAACATATAACATATTATGTTTTTAAAGTAATAATAACATATAATAATAATAATATACAGTTCAAATTAGGGCTTAACTATATTGAAAAAATCAGACTTTGCAAAATTTTGCTGCGATGTGAATACAATTTCACCAGATGACTGGAATACTTCTATTTAGAAAGAATTTATAATATTAGAATGTTTAGATTGTATTCTGTAGGGAAGTGCATCTGCATAAAATATAATAAACAATGTACAGGCATCGGTACATACAATAAAGAAAACATTACAAATGAAATAAACAGCATTTTATTGTTTTCAAAGGAGTCTAACAATATTAACGTATACAGTAATAGAATAATCAAATGTACAGTAGTCTTTATTGTACAAATAATTGTTATTAAAGTTACAAACAGTACAATTTATTATCAAAAGCACTTGCAAATGATAAATTATAATACAGACTCAACATTAACAATCCTGCTATGTGACTAATGCGAATGATCACATTGCGATATTGATGATGTATTGTGCAGCCCTAGAACCTAGTAACACTTTTTGATTTTGGTCAAATAATAAACAAAGTATTGGGGTTAGACAAACCATTTGTTTTTTATCAACAAAACGCAAGCCTCTCCTACAAATGAGCACTAAAATTATGATCGCCGGACCTATGGTTTCTGTGCAGTGTTTCCAAAAGTGCCAGGAGTAAAAATGTTACTATTTACCCCACCTGCGGGGCAAGTTGTAAAAGACAGAGGGTTAGTTGTAACACATGCTTAAAAAGGCAGATTACATACAGTTAATTTAAATTTAGTTTACTTTAAATAGTAGCTATATTTTCTCTGTGCCTAGCTCAATTTCTTTTTTATTCTACATAGCACAGTATGTTTATTTATTGGATAAACACATTTGGATTTATTTGGGTTATTATCCGTTACTATACAATGCATTTATTTGTAGTATTTGTAGTATCAAAACAAATTCTATTAAAAATCATTTTATTAAAAAAATTCTTAACATTACACTCAAAATAAAAAAATATTGTGTTAGTTGAATTGGTGTTCAACAGTGTGTGGCTTAATTGTAACACCCTGTTACAACTAACCCCGCCGTGTTGTGTTTTCTTCAAAACCCGGCTGGCAGTCACTATGTGTTTTTTACTTCTTTCAAAATGGTTTCATCTTTTAGCCTAGAAGACGGTAATCACAACAATATAAGATTTCACATTCATACTTTATATATATATATATATATTGACTATAATAACAAATACTTTTATGCTGCAAAAATTGTTTCTCTTGTGTTTCTCATCCAAATTTCGCCGAACTTTTTCAATAATTGACAGGAAGATATCTGCCGACACTGTGGTGAAAACCTCTGTAGCATGCCACGGTTAACCCTGAGCAAATACCTTAAAACTCTGTGTTACACTTAACCCTGCGTTACTTTGTGCTCCGCACTCCCCTACAACCTTTCTAGCCTACTTGAGTCCTTTTTAGACTGTTGCTACTGCTTGCATAGAAACTCTTCAATAAAGTACATCTTAAGATACTGTACCATAAATCATAACATAATCACTGTCCTGCACACCGCAGCATTTTCTGCATGCATATGTGTACACTATTAGCCATTAAGCTGCAGCACTACAGTGGACACACACACAAATCTGCTGTGCTTTCAGGTTCCAGCATGGCATTATTCCAGGAAAACTAGTTGAAATATATGCAACCGCTAACAAAGGCCATGTAACAAAGTGCATTTATCAAGCACAGATTTATATAGCTGGCTAAAACGGAATTAGATGTGAGCCAGCGTTGGTGCTGAGCTAACACCCAATACAGCCAGATTAGCGAAAAAGCAAAACGAATGAAATGCTCAGCTAATCTGCTGATTTAGATGCACTGGACCTCGGAACCAGCTAAACTTATTAAATGCGTGTGCTTGCTTAAGCCTGAGGGACACAAATAATGAAGCTATCAGATGGTAGTGTGTGGTTTCACTAGTGTATGCTGGTATTCAGTGTCATTTGAGTCTCTTTAGGGAGTCACATGAAGAGGAGGTGCATGTTAGCATTAGCAGATAGCAGTCACCCTCACTCTCTAGTGTTGTCATGTCTGTTCACATAACATATCAAACACCCCATCGTTACGTCATATATCTGCTCATGTCAACACCTTTCCACATTTACTACAGAGAGTGGTGCCTAAATATTATCTGTCAGGATCATATTTTGCAATAAAATTGTAGCATGTATTGCGAAACCTGCAATGTGACTGATTCATTCCTTCATTCATTTTCTTTTCGGCTTAGTCCCTTTATTAATCTGGGGTTGCCACAGCGGAATGAACCACCAACTTATCCAGCACATATTTTACGCAGCGGATGCCCTTCCAGCTGCAGCCTATCTCTGGGAAAGCAACGTGACTGATACTTATTTTAAAATTATTTTTTATGTTTACCCAGCAAATTGAGTGAACAGCTGTTGGCGCACCAGCGGCAAGTCGTCCATTCTGTTGTGTGTATGCTGTTATATCTGTTATATTTTGTATGTAGTTTATATTTATTATATTTGTCAATGTATGTGTTTATCAAACATTTTAGCATAATCTGTAAATCATAAAAAGTGTTTATGTTTTTAAACGTATGTTAGTCATGCAGTATTATCAATACATTTTACAATGATTAAGTATTGTGTACTTGATTTCTTTATTGGACAAATTAATATTGGATACAATTGTTATGTATAATATTTAAAAATGACCAATATAACCTGTGGACCGACCGTGGGCCTCCAGCAGAGACTTATTTAAAACCAGCGGTTCGATGGCGGACTACTGTCGAAAAAGCGGCGGCAGCCGTTGCTGGGCCGCTTAATTAACAAAAAGCAAATTGAACCATGTGTGGCGCCTGCCGCTTGACCGTGTGGGAACATAAATTTATATTCCATATTAATGCAAAGTGTCAGTTTCACAGCACGGCTGTGTAACTTGTTTTCTCTTTTCAGTCAACTGGTCAGGCGGTTTCTGTCTCCAGAACATAATTTGCGGGTCATGCTTTCATGCTACAGAAACCATTTTGTTGATTAACTTGTATGGTCAGTAGCTGGGCTGGTTTCTAAGACCTATATGCTGGTTATCATGCTGAATTTAATACTGAATTTGCTTGCTTTGTTTAGCCATCTCCCCTCCTCCTAAGACAATATAGACAGGACATCTTTGTCTTAATTCAGACTTGTGATAAAACTCGCAGACTGCAGACCTCCAATAGGTTCTGCAGACACATGGACTTCTTAAAGACGCTGTATGACTGCAGATTAACCAACACGTCTCAATAAAGGAATTCTGCTTGTTTCGAGTCTCCTGGACTGGGTTCTCTTCTATTCCCCTTCTATACCTTCCCTCTCTTTTTTACAACAACCGCCAACTTTGTCATGGGTGGGCCGCCAGTGGCCCACTGGTCTTATGTTAGCTGGGTATATTCTGTTATTCATTCATTCATTCATTTTCTTTTCGGCTAAGTCCCTTTATTAATCCGTGGTCGCCACAGCCGAATGAACCGCCAACTTATCCAGCATATGTTTTACGCAGCGGATGCCCTTCCAGCTGCAACCCATCTCTGGGAAACATCCACACACATTCATTCACACTCATACACTACGGACAATTTTAGCCCACCCAATTCACCTGTACTGCATATCTTTGGACTGTGGGGGAAACCGGAGCACCCGGAGGAAACCCAAGCGAACTCAAGGAGAACATGCAAACTCCACACAGAAACGCCAACTGACCCAGCCGAAGCTCAAACCAGCGACCTTCTTGCTGTGAAGTGACAGTGCTACCCACTGCACCACCATGCCACCTATGTTTATATTATATTATATTATATTATATTATATTATATTATATTATATTATATTATATTATATTATATTATATTATATTATATTATATTATATTATATTATATTTGTCACCGACTCGGTCCCAGTCATTCCCCTCGCTGGCCAGCAGAGGTCACCATCCCCGGACTTTTAAACATTACATCATCCATCTAAACTGATTGTGCACACACCTGAACTGAATCTAGTTTACGACCCACGCTTTCTATATAAGCCACACTCTAACACCAGTTCATGGCGAAGTCTTGTTTAGCCCCGGCCAGCATTACTGAGCGTTCTTTCCTGTCTGATCTTCTGAGAATAACCCCGGACTGTTTCTGACTCTGAGTTGCCTTCTGCCTGCCCACGACCCTTGCTTTATACACGGACTCTGAACCACGCTGCCTACCCTCGACCCAAGCCTGTCTAACGGATTCTGAACCACGCCGCCTGCCACTGATCTATGCCTGGTAAATCACTCTGTGTCTGTCAGCCGCCAGCCCCAAGACCATTATTGATCACTGTTGATGTGTGTTCGCACTTTAGTGCGTATTGGATGTTTGTGTTTGACTGTGACTAATAAATACTGCATAATGGATCCCTCCGTGTCCGTCTCCTCGTTACAATATTATATTATATTATATTTTATATTATATAGTTTATTATGAGTTTTATTACATTTATTAATAAAGGCAAAATTGTCTCAGATGTTAAATGTATCTCAAAAACAGTATAGGATAAATGTTTAAATATTTTTATATAAATATCTCATTGTATGTTAACACTAAATGTGGATTACAATATGAGCCTGTATTCAAACCATGAGTCTAAAACGAAGATGACCTACGGAGGTAACCGTTGATTTGGCTCACTGTCCCATCTAAGAAGAAAGGGATAATGACAAGTATTTATTTATATACATTTAACAAATATTGTTGTTTCTGATTTAACTAAACATTTTGTTTGTTTTGTTGTTGAGCTACAATTATAGCTAACTGAAATTAAATGTTTCAATTAAATGTTGTAAATTAATCAGATTTTTAGCTTTTTTATGTTAATACTGTCACTTGACAGAGGATAATGCACAAGACATTGGCAATTTTACTAGTGTATACGGCACTAAACTCCATGTTATACCATGAATTATTTGGTTTTACTGTAATAAACTCATTATATGATGCAGACAATGCATAAGGTAATGCGATTCAACAAATTTTTGCTATTTATGTTTAAATGTTATTAAATAAATTAGGAAATTACCCTTGGCAACTTTAATGAATGCAGCTATATTTACCTTCAGCCCACAACACTCTATCAAGTTTGGTTTTTGCCACTTCATAACAAAATGTTTGAACACCTCGGGTCTAAAATCTCTATAGGAACACTAGTGTTAATCTAAAATGCTGAAAACAAATGTAACAAACACATATGTGCATCATCAAACTGACAAACTTTCTATTTTTACAGCAGTAGAAACTCATATCACCTCATATAAATGAGCCTTCGGTCTTGGAGTCATAAAGGAGAAACGGTAAATATTAAAAATGAAACGCTTAGACTCTCACACTGAAATATAAAGAAGTGCTTGTTTGTTCATGTCCATTGTGGAGACTCAGCACAGGTCCAGTAACATGACCTCACGTCACACCTCGCTAAACCCATCGGCATTTCAAAAGCCGCTCTTATGATTTCTGCTCAGTCGAAGGGCCTTTGTGCCACTATAACAGAAATTAGTGCTTACTACCTCACTCGCTCATTCCCAATATTACTATACTGGATGACTGAACACACAGAGGGTTAAAGCTTCAGCAAAATCTGCCATACTGAAGGTGAAGAGGTTCATTTCTAAATGGCATGAAGCTTTGGGACAGTAGATTCAACATCACACATGTGTTTAAAATACTCTCAGAAAAACTGCTGTCAAGCTCTCAATGGTGCGGCTCTCTTTCAAAAGATACACATTTATACCTACAGTACCTAAAGGGTCCGTATTCATACCTTAAATCAGGGGTGTCAAACTCAGTTCCAGGAGGGCCAATGCCCTGCACAGTTTAGTTCCAACCCTGCTTCAAAATACTTACCTTTCTGAGGTAAGTGTCTTGTCGTCAATCCCAGTTGTAAGAGCAACAAATAATAACTTGACTTCTAGTTGATCAATTGTAAAAATGGCAGAAAGTAGATTTTTCTCATGAATTGTCTGTTGAACTGCATCCCAATCATCACAAATACTGCAGAAGACCTACTGAAACCCGCATGGACCCAAGATTCTCATAGGAATTAGTCAAGTTTGGTAAAGGAAAAATCATAGTTTGGGGTTACATTCAGTATTGGGGTGTGCGAGAGATCTGCAGAGTGGATGGCAACATCAACAGCCTGAGGTATCGAGACATTTGTGCTGCCCATTACATTACAAACCACAGGAGAGGACAAATTCTTCAGCAGGATAGCGCTCCTTCTCAAACTTCAGCCTCCACATCAAAGTTCCAGAAAGCAAAGAAGGTCAAGGTGCTCAAGGATTGGCCAGACCTGTCACCAGACATGAACATTATTGATCATGTTTGGGGTAAGATGGGGGAGGCATTGAACTCCAAAGAGTCTTGAACTCTGGGAGTCCTGCAAGAACGTATTCTTTTCCATTCCAGATGACTTTATTAATAAGTTATTTGAGTCATTGCAGAGATGTATGGATGCAGTCCTCCAAGCTCATGATGTAGTCATACACAATATTAATTATTTTTCCACACATGACTTTATATTCTACATTATTTCTGTTAAGTGACAAGACTTTTGTCTAGGCAAAGTCAGACTTTACTGTCCTAATTAAATAATTAAAAATCAAAACATGACCATATTTTATTTTGGTCAAATAAGCGTAATCTAGAGGTGTTTGCCTTTCATATAAGCCACTTCTGATACCAAATGATCAACTAGAAGTCAAGTTATTATTTGTTGTTCCTAAAACTTGGATAGGCGACAAGACTTTTGTCAGGTAGTGTAGGTCTCAAACAAGTCTAAAGGACTCAATTAGTTTAATCAGGTGTTTAATTAGGGTTGGAACTAAAGTTTTAAATTGATCGCAGTGCCTTAATGAAACACTTCACTTTTTTTGGGATATAGGCTCTTTTTTACAAACCGCCTAGAGTTTAAAAGTTTGTTTTACCATATTTGCATCCATTTAGCTGTTATCTGCGTCTGGCAAGAGCACTTAGCTTAGCATAAACCATTGAATCAGATTAGACCATTAGCATCTCCTAGCATTTTCCTATTAAGGCTTGACCCTTCTGCAGTTACATCATGTATTAAGTAAAATAAGCGTAATCTAGAGGCCTTTTCCTTTCATATAAGCCACATCTGATACCAAATGATCAACTAGAAGTCAAGTTATTATTTCTTGTTTTGTTATTTCTTCAAGTTGTTTCTCATTTTACCATATTTGCATCCATTTAGCTGATATCTGCGTCTGGCGTGAGCACTTAACACAAATCATTGAATCAGATTAGACCATTAGCATCTTCCTCAAAAAAAGAGTTTTGAGGATTTTCCTATTAAACCTCGACCCTTCTGCGGTTACTTCATGTACTAAGACAAACCAATGAAAAGTTGAGTCTAGGAACTACTGTATACTCTAATTCCGTCATATCAATCTTCGTAGGAATTTTGCTGCCGCACCATGGCAGCAGCAGGTGAAATGATATTACACAACCCCTGAATATTCTACAGAAGAGTCGTTAAATAAGAAAATCAACAGAACTCATTTCTACGTTTAAGCGAGATGCTAATGGTCTAATCCAATTCAATAATTTATGCTAAGCTAAGCTAATAGTGCTCCTTTCAGACCCAGAGATCGACTGAATGGATTATGAAAATCTGTTTAATTGTTTATGAGCCTATCATTTATGTTTATTAGTACCTAAACAGCACAGTAGTAGGCTATACCTTTTGAAATCTGTAGGGACTATTACTGAATGTACCATAAATGTATCGCTATGAACCATTTAGGTGCAAATGTGTCTCTTTAGAAAGAGTACCGCACCAGTTGAAACCTTTATTTCTGAGAGTGTAATGTACACTGAAGTAATAAAGCCTGTGCTGCATCAGCCTTCGGGGCTTCTAAAATGTACTCTCGGAAATTGAGCAAAATATTCTTCTTTTGCTCTTTCATAACCTTTAACAACTAGCGTATTGAAGGATCTACATCTGCATTTATCCGAAGAATAACTTAAAGCTGCTGTAAGCAAATTTCACACACTTCTAGCTGCACCAAATACACACTGCAAAAATAACTAGATTTGTACATGTCCTGAAGGAAATGCAAATGCTGCTTGCCTGTGCAAAACTTGCTGTCTTGATGCCAAGGAGCAAAGAGTTATTACGTTTTCTAGACGGCCCATTCCTATAGTCTCTATGACTGAAGTTATGATGGCCTTTGTTGTAGGTAAAACAGGTAAACAGGTAAAAATGTCTAATCACCTAAAGTAATAGCAGCGACATAATCTGATGCATGTCTGAAATTAGCAGGATGAGCATTTAGTCATTTGTCAGATGCTTGTATCCAAAATGACTTATAATTGAAGACAATAGAAGCAAACAAAGCAACAGAAATACAACAGCACGTAAATGCTAACAAGTCACAGTACACAACATATAAAGTGTAGAACAGAAAGTATTGATAGGTCAAAAAAATATCTTAAGATGTTTCTTGAGAGTGACTGAGGATTGCTGATTTCTATAGCTGACAATATGAGCAATCAAAATCATCAAAACAGCAACAATACATATATATAAGTGCTAAAATGAGTTGCAAATACACTCTGTAGTAAATGCTTCACAATGTAAAAAGGCAATCTTGGATTAATGGTCTTGTTTGTCATGCCTGTCATTGCATTTTTGAGACTGAATATGTATGTTTTTTTAAATATATTAACTTGTGGTATAACTATAAACATCTAGCTTATAGAAGCTCAAAGTATCTTATAATGCAACCCCGGCTTCTTAACCAATCACCTACTCCCTAAAAACTTATTTAAGGCAGACCAGCCCTCTAGCACTGTTCTTCTCGTTCTCTCGAACCCACCCTCCCTCTATTTCCTCGCTTCCCATTAACAATCCTATAACCCTCTCTTCACTCCTAGTTTGAATCAGGGAGTCTAATCACTCTACCAAAATATTACAGAAACTGTACCCCCACTCTGAGTCTCGACGCTCGATCAACCTACCTACCTGTTCACTGTTCATCCTCTTACTTCCCTTTCTCTTCATCCCACTGTTCTCTTATCATCCCTACAATAAAGTCTAGCTCAAAGTGTGGCGTTGTCCATGCTGGTGAAATCACTTGCGGAAAAACAATATTTCTTGGACCAAGGTGGCTGAAAAAGTGTCTGTAAAACTAAAAGTACATCATATTATCCATCAATTAACTGTATTTTAAAATACCAACACACTATCAGTATCCACACAGCATTAATTCAACACCCCAAATCAGCACTAAGTATTAAATTCAATCAAGCATCTGTTATTAATCCCAAACAATCTCTGGAACTAGAGTTTCCTGACTGGAATATGAGCTAATACACAATCACAGACACATGTTAGCCCATTCCAAGTGACTTACCATCTCTCATCATCACACTCCCTTACATGACTGCTATGTTTGCTATGAAGCGTTATAGCAACACATCTGGTACAACCGATGTGCGCAGTACCCAACAAAAGGGGTGTGTGTTCAGCCTGCTCACATATGGAGTCAAGCGAGGAGTTATCATGATAGCAGGACATGCCGTAAGCAGATAAACAACTTAACATGAAGCTAAGTAGGCATTAGCCTGTAAAAAGCAAGCTCAGGGGACACTGAGCAGGTGTTTGGGTGTGTGTGTCACAGAATGGGAATCCCAGGAGGGGGACGGATGTAAACGGAAGGACAGGCACACAAGACGGATATGCCCAGGATCTCAGTATCTGTGCTCCATGGGCGAGGTCAGCGCCACTTCCCTGCTGGGACTCTGCCAACCATCTCCTAGGCAACTGACATGAGCACACAGCAGCTACAAATAGAACAGCACACACACAAATGGTGAACCTCTCCACAGGCAATGATACACGCACACAACACACATCGCACCTTTTCTAATCACTGCCGATCATGTACTCAGACACAAGGCTGAAAATCTGAGACTGCTTCACAATGTTTTATCTGCTTCTTGTGCTACTGTTAAAAATGAGTATGAGATAGATACATTTACTTTAAATAACCAAGACAAGATTTTAAAAACACACATTTAGGATGTTTACCTCATGCCATGGTAAAAAATGAGCGAAAAACAAAGAAATGTTTTTGGTATTCGGCAAGTGCTTCATCCAAGAATTTTGATTTCCAACCCAGGCTCATTCGAAAAACGTACCTCTATACTTCTGGAGAGCACCAAATACATCCCAGAAGCTATGTTTTTTGCAGTTTTTGTTATTTCAAATCCACCAGAAACTGCTGTGTATGCTTTCTGAGATCTCAAATTTCTCTCACGAGTGCCATTTATGCCTGTCGTTCTCGCGTAAATCCACCAGAGGCCGCTGTCGACTGACTAAATGACTGACTGACTGAATGATCGACTGACCCACCCGCCTCCTTCCCTAAACCCAACCAATAGTGTTTTCAAAAGCACCGATTGACCCGCCTACCCACTTCCCCAAAACAAACCAACAGTTTTAAAAAGCAATCCAGAAAAGCCCTCGCCTGATTTTTACCAGGTTTTCAGATTTTTCCACATTCTCACCCTGTTATTTACTTGTTAGTTTTATTTTTTGGCTTCTGTTTTTGTCTTACCTGCTTTCTGGAACCGTTCTTCACCGGACTCGAATCCCATCGTCATGGTTAACTCCTCTGCGTCTTAAGTTCGCTGACGTTCATGGCGAGCTAACTGGACAAACTAGTAACAGCGGGAAAACCCTTCATACGGAGATAAGCGGTCAGCTGTAGGCTAAGCGAGAAAAGGAATGCCGTCATCCCACCCAGTAGCGTTCGTTTTAAAAACAAAATGCAGCTATACGTACCTCTGGCTACATATTTTGCGATCTCCAGAAGCGTATACACGGCTACGTTTTCAGAATAAGCCTATGTTGTTAATTTCAGTGCATCCCTATAAGACAATAGCTGCGTCTCTAATGGCACACTATGCACTAATGCACGATGTACTTACACACTCAACAGCATAGTAGATGTAGTGTCGTCCCAAATGGAGTACTGTTTTTTTACTAAGCTGAAATTCAAACCGTTTCCCTGATGACGTTTGACAGTTGCCAAATCAGTGAAATAAATGACCAAACTACCACATAATACCTGCGATGAGTATAGCCGCATTCACCATATGGAGGCGCTTTAATCACTCTTGTAGGAGAATTTTGCTTTCACCATCCAAAATAAATAAAGTTAACCAACATGTGCGCCAGATAGCTCCGCCCCTTCCGCTACTTGAGCAAACCTGCGGTCGTTGAATGTGTGAAGTGTCCATCATTACACACTTCGTTGTTTTCAGTGTGAACGCACTACTTACACTATTTATTCTACAAAATGACGTAGAATAGTGCAGAAGTATGTGATTTGGGACGCAGCTTATGTTATGCTAAGTTTTTTTTTTTTTACAAGTGCCTGATGTTGTTGTTGTGCAGTTTCAAAATGCAACATTATAATACTTTAAGATACTGGGATGTACCGAGTCACTGTGAGCTGAAACACTATACATATTTTAAACAGAGGAGGCGCTGTGTTTACAGGCGCAAACTTGCTTTACCTGCACATCAGCGGCGAGCATGAGGTGGGGTGGCAGACAAAAATGACAGCTGTGAAGTGCGCAAGACAAAGCACTAACTGTGTGCAAATACTGCAAAAAGACGTTTACTTACAACTGTCAAAGACGTCTATACGTAAAAAGCTACTAATAGGCCAAACCACGCAGACCGGAGGATTGGCATCTCCACTTGCTCTGATGTTAGTACTGATGTTACGGAGATCACACGGTTTATTATTGTTTTCATAGCGAAAGAGTGAGCTGGGCTGTTCACACCAGCTGCGTTCACACCAGATGCAGAAGAAGTGTCAAGCGCGAGTGATTTACATGTTAAGTCAATGCAAAGACGCGAATAGACATCCTGCGGCATGATACGTGCGAATGAGGCGGCGCAAATGAAGCGATCCACGCGAACTGATCGTTTTGCATGATTGACGAGCGTATCGTTTTTGAGACTAACTGTTGTAAAACTGACTAAACTGTTGTAAAAACGCAATATCACACTCGTAGCAGTGCGATATGGCTGTATATCATCACTGGTGGGACACTGCGCCCTTAAAGCCAACGCACGCCTCCGACAAGTGCCGATATACAGCCATATCGCACTGCTACTCATGTGATATTGCTCATATATCTTTACACACCTAATTTTTATAGTTGAATTTTTTTGGTATCACTTTTATTAACCATTAAAATTATTAGAGGACAGGATATTTCATACCATAACTGTAACAATAACAACAAAGTGGAATGTATAGCTTTTTTTTTGACGAATGAGTGATTCAAATCAAACACCAAAAATAACGATTGCATAATGCGATTTTACAAGTTGCTAATCATTAAACACTGATGTATTAGATCATATTGCTGTTGTCGCTTTACATCTAATTAACAACCGTTAATCCTGGTAAAATCGTGCTGTTTATTGTGTCTAAAACAGATGTCCAACTTTCACTGAGCTGTTCTGAAGCCTTTACGAAACAACGCTCCACATGTTCAGACGAGCAGCGCAGCCTGTGGATCAGCCTCTAGACTCATACAAATATGTAAATTATGCCAGTGACACCTCGGCTGTCATGGTAACACGACATGTGGCAGCTTCGGGGAGGAGAGAGGCAGATGTTCATAACCGAGATACAGAGACATGATGAGAAGTTACGGAGGAGCGTAGGTGCAAATGGATTTGGCCCACATCTCTCACAAGACTCTCACTTTATTTTGTTTTTTAAAGTTTTAAGTCTAGACATGTGTGTATGTGTGTGTGAACTTGTTAATGTGGTTTACAAGGACACAAAATTGTATAATGACATGGGTATGCCTTAGTTCTACTCTATTTTACAGTATAAAATACATTACACCTGTGAAAAGTCCCCGTAAACCATAGATACAAGTATGTGTATGTGTTTTTTATTTTAACTTAAATCAGTATGAGCATTAAGAAACACCGACAAAACAAGTTTGTGTACTTGTTAATGTGGTTTACGAGGACACAAAATTATATAATGACATGGCTATGACCTAGTTCTTCTCTATTTTACAGTAAAAAATACATTACACGTATGAAAAGTCCCAGTAAACCATATATACAAGTATGTGTGTGTGTGTGTTTCTTATTATAACTTTATTAAATCAATATGAGCATTAAGAAACAAATCCCCAAAACATGGGTGTGTACTTGTTAATGTGGTTTACGAGGACACAAATTGTATAATGACATGGGTATGACTTAGTTCTACTGTATTTTACAGTATAAAATACATTACACCTATGAAAAGTCCTCGTAAACCATATACACAATTATGTGTGTTTTTTATTTTATTAAGGACAAAATTGGAGGGTAAGGCAATATTACACACGTTTATTTAAAGTATAATGACTTGGGTATGACCTAGTTGTACTCTATTAATGCTGGTTATGAGGACAGGCATTGTGTCCTCATAATTCATAAATTGCTTCAAACTCACAGGGTTGGGTTTAGGGGTAGGAGTAGAGTAAGGTCATATAATTAATGTTTTCTACAATATAAAATACATTTCTGAAAAGTCCTCGTAAACCATATATGCAAGTGTGTGTTTTTTTATTGTTACTTAATTACATATAGTATCAGCATTAAGAAAACAATCCACAAAGCATGTGTGTGTACTTGTTAATGTGGTTTATGAGGACACAAAATTGTATAATGACATGGGTATAAACCTAGTTGTGGTAGTTTATAAGGACATGCATTGTGTCTTTGTAATACCAAATAATGTGTCGAAATTATGCTTAAAGTCTTTTGACATTAAAAATTTGCTATAGGGTTGGTAGGAGTAGGGTAAGACAATATTATATGCGGGGTTTTTTTACAGTATAATGACTTGTATATGACCTAGTTGTACTCTATTAAGGTGGTTTATGAGGACATGCATTGTGTCCTCGTAATTCATAAAATACTTCAAATTCATACCTAAAATCTTTTGATATTTAAAATTTGCCACAGGGTTGGGTTAAGGAGTGTTTTTTACAGTATAGAATACATTGCATCTATGAAAATTACTCGTAAACCAGTATGTGTGTGTGTGTTTTTTTTTCTTTAACTGTATTAAATCAGTATGAACATTAAGAAACGCATCCACAAAACATTATCAAAACAATTGTGAGTACAACAAAGGGTTAAAAATAATTATCCTCGCTTCACAGTATGGAAAGAAAAGCTCATAACACCACTGTAGTTCAGAAGTTTCCAGATCCTGCATTCCTATACAGTAATTAAATTCCACTGTGATCCTAGGCCTAATAGCTTAAATAACAATGTATCATCTTGACCGTGTGTGTTATTTATCCTATTTTTTCTAAACCTGTATTTTGTTATTTTTTCTTGAGTTAATTATCTGACATTTAAATCTTTGATTTAGTTTTTTTATCCTCCCTCATAGATAAAAGCCCTCAGCCCGGTGTATAAATGTCTCCAAAACCTCAATTAAATTGGTCTAATAAAACAAAAAGTGAATTAACATTTCAAAAAACTACTACATTTCATGAAAAGTCCTTAAAGAGTAAGAGAGAGAGAGAGATAAAGAGGGAGAGGGAGACAGTGAGAGAGAGAGAGAGAGAGAGAGAGAGAGAGAGGTTGTATTATTTATTAGTTTCTTTTCTTTTTTGAGGCTTTCTGACCTCAATACTAATTATACAAATAGTAATTTCTGCAATTCTCCAGCTGGGAGTTTTTAATTATTGCCCTGATAGTGAAAAACGAGATTTGTCAATGCAGTTTTCCCTTACAGTTACTTTCTATTTTGTATAGCTCAACAATCTTCTGCTGTATATTAAAACTAAAACTATAAATATATTATAGAATTATTAGCCCACCTTTGAATTTTTTATTATATATATATATATATATATATATATATATATATATATATATATATATATATATATATATATATATATATATATATATATATATATATAATAGTACTGTGTTGTCTTAAAATTAATATAAATGTCTGAAAACTGCATCTTTTAGGTTATTTTATGCAATATTCACAATAAAATGCGCACAAGTTTTTGTGTTTGTTAAGGGTTGTGTTATGAGGGTTTCTGCAGGTTTCACTGAGTCAAATTTAAGACTTTTTAAGACCTTTTTAGGACCATGAAGAATGGAATTTCAGACTTATAAAGGGCTAAATGCTAAGGATTTTTTTTAAAGTGCCCAGCAGAAAACAAATCAAATTAGTTATATCTTAGCCACATATTTGAAATAATGTGTCAAAACAAGCAGACAGTTGTATACATACATTTTTTTCAACATAACTTTAAAAACTCTTTAAAAGCTAAATGTTTGCACAACAGTTTTGAGATGTACTGTTAAGTATCTTCACATAAACAAACGGAAATTAGGACCCATTAAAAATGATTTAAGACCTACTAGAGAATATTTCAGTGAATTTAAGACTTTTTAAAGCCTAAAATTTAGATTTTGAAATGTAAGATATTTTAAGACTTTTTAAGATCCCGCAGATGGTTATATTAACAACCAAAACAACAAAAAATACTCTTTACTCAATCACATAACTATATATTTTAAATCCAGAAACACATTCAAATAGTTTATCTCTCAAAAAATATAAAAAAAAAATCCAACAATGTGTTAAACAATTTTAATACATTAATATACCGCACCAAAACACTGTCTATACTAATGTCTAAGCTTCTACTCTTTGACACCTCTCCTTCACTCTATGTAAAAACTATCTCCTATGTGTGCTTAAGTGTGTGTGTGTGTGTGTGTGTGTGTGTGTGTGTGTGTGTGTGTGTGTGTGTGTGTGTGTGTGTGTGTGTGTGTGTGCGTGCGTGCGTGCGTGTGTGTGTGTGTGTGTGTGTGTGCGTGTGTTTGTGTATCAAATGGGTCGAGTGAGTTCCTCGATCTGCCAGGAGAGGAAATAGCTATCGAGTCAGAGATGCTCCAGCAGCCAACATTCACAGGCCCCATCCACCCAGACTCTTTCATTATCTCAAATCTAGGAAATGGGACATTAAAGAAGCAGCATTAACACTTCACCTTGCAGACTCCCAGCATGCTCTCCAGACTGCGAGACTAATACCGAAACTAATCCACATATAGTGTTGATATCATTTCCGAAATGAAGCACAATGTACTTCTGAATGCACGTCTATTAATTTTAGGCAGACAATGATCTTGTACATAACTATTTGTTAGACACTGCATGTAATCGCCCACATTAATACTGCTCTGTGATAAGGAGCTGCTCACACCCACATACAACCGTAGCTGTGACTAAAATACATCCTGGAGGAAGTTAGCTGGGGATTTAGAGAGTACTTTACTCGTGTAAATAATATGGATCATTTTCTTTCTCCTATAAAATGCAAATAGAGATGCTTTGCAGAATGTTCATGCTGTTCTTCGGAAGAACAACAGCTGTCAAGCTTTAAAAAATGTATCACATCAGTACAATACTGACAAAAATTAACTAATTATTTGATTCAACTGTGGGTATTTTTGATGACTGCAACTGTTTCTGCTGTGTGATTCCATGGGAGATGCATTTACCCAAAGACAGATAATAGAATGCCATTTGGTTAATATCCCTCTCAAAAGTATGTACTTTTACTTTGGGTTCAAATTAGCTATGGACTTTCACTGACTAAAAAGCTTTAAATTTCAATAACTTATAATTAAGGGGAAAAATGTTCAATTAAATTTAAGTTTATTTGTATAGCGCTTTTCGCAATAATTATTTTTTCAAAGCAACTTAACAAAAGGTGCACATTGTTGCACTATAATCAAATTCGGAAAAGTACCTAATAAACCTAATAATACCTAATAAAACCTAATAGCGTTTAACATTTCAAGTTATTATATAAGCATAGATAACCTGCAGTTATACAGTATATACAGTTGAAGTCAGAATTATTAGCCCCCCTGTTTATTTTTTCCCCAATTTCTGTTTAACGGAGAGAAGATTTTTTCAACACATTTCTAAACATAATAGTTTTAATAACTCATTTCTAATAACTGATTAATTTTATCTTTGCCATGATGACAGTAAATATTTGACTAGATATTTTTCAAGACACTTCTATACAGCTTAAAGTGACATTTAAAGGCTTAACTAGGTTAATTAGGTTAACTAGGCAGGTTATGGTAATTAGGCAAGTTATTGTATAATGATGGTTTGTTCTGTAGACTATCGAAAAAATATTAGCTTAAAGGGGCTAATAATTTTGACCATAAAATGGATTTTAAAACATTTAAAACTGCTTTTATTCTAGCCGAAATAAAACAAATCAGACTTTCTCCAGAAGAAAAAATATTATCAGACATACTGTGAAAATTTCCTTGCTCTCTTAAACATCATTTGGGAAATATTTTAAAAAGAAGAAAAAAAACAAAGGGGCGCTAATAATTCTGACTTCAACTGTAGGTGATGTTTATGTGTACATGTTCAATGTAGTGTATTTGTCTTTTAAGTGTATGTGTTGTCCTCTTGTTGTGCTTAACATCATTTTAAAATGTTTTAACATTAATATTTGTTTCAAACTTTTTATAGGAGCGACTATGAGAATAACAAGTAATAATGAATAATATAAATCAGACTGTCTTCAAAGCAATCCCTCTCCCACATTTGATAGCTCGATGGTCGTCTTACAAATTTTACATTTAGTTTTTCTGTTATCTACTTTTTAATATCCAGTATTTTATAGTGGTCATATTGAAGCTAAAAGGCTTAAAACTGATATTATCCTGACATGCTAACTTTAGTTACTGTAACAGGTACTGTAACAGTCTGGTGATGAATTTGACTTAAGAGATTGACAGTTTATGAGAATGAAAGGAATAAAATGGAGATAAAAAGTAGCCTAACCATAACCATTTTTTATAAATAAAAAGTAAAATTAAAAGCAACAAACACAAATCCAAAAATATATCAAAATTCCCTGAAATTCATTGCCTGCAATGGACTTTTTAAAGGCAACCTGTTATGTAAAAATCACTTATTTAAGAGTTTTAAACACAATTGTGTGGCATCAGTCTTAATATAACCTGCTTCTAATGGTAACAATGTATTCATTAGATGTTTTTATAATCACACTTTTATAAAAACAGTCTGCAGAAACATTTTGATTGACATTCTCCCTTTGTACATGTCATCAGAGGGGGAAAGCCCCTCCCATTAGTGACAATCTCTCCCTCATTAGCATAAGATGTCAGTCTTGTTTTTAAATCTGCCACTATGCTGACACACAGGCATTTGTAGCTCCGCCCTCTTTTGGAAAGAGCACAATCTCATTTGAATTTAAAGTGACAGTCACTAAAATGGCACAATTAGGATCAAAGTCTAAAAGGGGCAATTTCAGAGAGTTTTAAAACATTATTTGTGGCTTATTTTGAGCTCAAATGTCACATACACACTATAGGGACATCAAATACTTAATTTACATAATAGTTCCCCTTTAAAATTCCATGATATTCCATAAATGTCATGACTTATTGGGAAAAACTGAAATATCAGACTCAATTCCTAATATTAGGAATCAACAGAGTCAATTAGAAACATCCAAAAAGATGCTCCCAGTAGCAGATCAGTGTGTTTGGCGTGGAATGGGACCCTCCCGCAGGTGTGTGACGGAGATACCCAGGAGGAGTGCTGTTTTTGGGACAGACGGGGCACCTCCAGTGGAGCCCCGGACTATTACAACTAACCAATGCCAGAGACATGATGGTCCGGCCCGCTCACCACAGGGAATACCGGTCTCAGCTGGCACAAATACACAACGCAGCGAACAAAAACTTTTAATTGATAAGACACAAGTTTCCTGTGTGGACAATTTAGATTATGTTGTATCTTATCAAACTTATTAAATCAGCAAAAAAATAAATGAATTAAAAATAGGAATACAGTAATATTATACAGTAATATATACAGTATATACAGTAATATACTTTATATACAGTAATAACGTCTTTATATTTAAAAAGCAATAACCAATATTTAAGAAAAATATTTTTTTCTTTTGTTTCGTCTTAGTTCTTTTTTTCATCAGAGGTCGCCACATCGGAATGAACCGCCAACTTATCCAGTATATGTTTTACACAGCTAATGGCCTTCCAGCTACAATCCAGTACTGGGAAACACCCATACACATTCATTCACACACATACACTACTGCCCATTCAATTCAGTTATAGCGCATGTCTTTGAATTGTGGGGGTCTCGATTTCTGCTACAAGATTCGGATGGTAGGGTCAGAAATTGGCATCAACAACATGAAAGCATGGATCCATCCTGCCTTGTATCAAAGGTTCAGGCTGGTGGGTGTGGTATAATGGTGTGGGGGATATTTTCTTGGCACACTTTGGGCCCATTAGTACCAATTAAGCATTGTGTCAACACCATATTGTTTTGGTGTATTGTTGCTGACCATGTCCATCCCTTTATGACTACAGTGTACCCATCTTCTGATGACTACTTCCAGCAGGATAACGCACCTTGTCATAAAGTGTGAATCATCTCAGACTGGTTTCTTGAACATGACAATGAGTTCACTGAAGTCAAACGGCCTCCACAGTTACCAGAACTCAATCCAATAGAGCACATTAAGAATCTGGTGGAACGGGAGATTCGCATCATGGATGTGCAGCCGACAAATCTGCAGCAACTGCTTGATGCTATCATGTCAATATGGACCAAAATCTCTGAGGAACATTTCCAGTACCTTGTTGAATCTATGCCAAGAAGGATTAAGGCAGTTCTGAAGGCAAAAGGGGGTCCAACCCGGTATTAGTAAGGTGTACCTAATAAAGTGGCAGGTGAGTGTATATTAGTTATTCAATATTACTGTATGATTATTTTTTATTTATTTATTTATTTGCTGATTTAATAAGTTTGATTTTGAATTTATTCATGGCTTGATGTCATATTTTAGAGTTTGCTTTACAATGAGAATAGATTCTTAAATAATGAAATAAATATAATTTCAGCAGTAAATTATCAAATGATATAGACTATATAACTATCTTTAGTAACTTTATTCCTTTACCGTATGAAAACGGTACATTCTGAACAGTGAACAGTGAGAACATTCTGCAAAGTATCTGATTTTTGTGTTTTACGTTTTGGATCAACAAAGTCAAACAGGTTAGAAACATAATGTTTTTGTGGGTGTATACTTTTCCAGATGAATAAAAATAAAGCCATACTCTTCACTTATATAATCTGAACAGAATTCAGATCTCTTGGCAAAAAGACAAGCGTGAACTGAAATCTAATCCAAGTTCCTCAGTGAGTCGGCAGCGTTTTCTTAAATAATCATTTTCTGTATTCTCTCACTAGTGTTCCTCTTCACTATCACATCATGGTCATTTCGGCCCTTTTCGACCATATCTATAACACAAACAACTATTCTACTGCTTGGTAGAATGTTGAAAGTTTGCTAGCCGAGGTATTGATCAAAACCCATATATATATTTTTTCTTGTTCCCTCACAGAAAAAACGCAGTTTGGAGTTCATTCTGCACGTCAAGCACACTCAGCTAATGCTTAGTCAGTTAGCATTAGCTTGATTTGAAAGGCCATGAACAGATACAGACACAGCACTTTACTTGCGTGGAGAGGCTTCTAATTTTGTTAGGTGCCCTGAAGCTTCACTGTCTTGAAGGATGTTGTGTATTAAGACTGAAAGTAATCTGAAGGAGCAAGTGTACTGTGTGTGCTTCCCTCAATACTACTTACTCTAAGCTAAATGCTAACACTTATATAAATAAACATGCTTCCCACTGACAGTGGCTTTGGTGATCTGTACCAAAGACCAATACAGCATACACGTGAAAAAATACTATAGTAATTTATAGCAAATACTGCTATATATATATATATATATATATATATATATATATATATATATATATATATATATATATATATACAAATCTACTGAAAAAAAAATCCTACTGAAAAAAAAAAACTGGTTTTGGTAGTCTGGTTTTAGCTGGTTGACCAGTCTGGTTATAGAGGGGTTTTGGCCATTTCCAGGCTGGTTTCCAGCCATTTCCAGCCTGAGAGATGACCAGCTAAAACCAGGAGATGACCAGCCAAAACCAGCTATGTCCAGCTTAAACCAGGTTAAGTTGGTTTTAGATGGTTTTAGCTGGTCATTTTCCAGACTAACCAGCTAAGACCAGGCTGGAAATAGCTGCAAACCAGCCTGAAAACTTCCAAAACCCCTCTAAAACCAGGCTGGTTGACCAGCTAAAACCAGTCAACCAGCTTAGTCTGGTTTAAGCTGTTTTTTTTCAGCAGGGATAATAAGTGAACTATACTATATTAAAGCACTTGAGTTGTGGTAATACTATAGTCTGTTATGGTAATACAACAAGTATATAGTAATACTGTGGTTTTCAACAAATGTAAGGTACATTATACTACAATGCACCACGGTTTACTGTAGTAAAAAGTATACTTGACCTACAGTAAATTATACTACAGTAATAGTAGTGTTTTTGAAGCATTTGAGGTAATTTTGTTGTCATTTTATAGCTTGTTTTGGTAACACAACAACTATATTAATATAAACAAATGACCCAATACTGTAGTTTCCAACAACTATAGGATATATTATAGGCTACTACAAGTTTACCACAGTTTACTGTAGTAAAAATGTATACTACAGTAAAGTATACTGCATTAATATTAGTGTATATTTTATAATATATTATAGTTATAGTCTGTTTTGCTAAAACAAAAACAACATTAATATAAATTAATGCCCCAATACTGTAGTTTTCAACAACTATAGGGTATATTATACTATAATTTATCACAGTTTACTGTAGTAAAAAGTATACTACAGTAAAGATCACTACAGTAATAATACTGTTTTTGCACCACAGTAAAATACTTGAGTGGTATGTGGTATGTGTATAGTTTGTTTTGGTAATAACTACTATATTAATATAAACAAATGACCCAATACTGTAGTTTTAAACAACTATAGCGTATATTATACTACAATTCACCACAGTTCACTGTAGTAAAAAAGTATACTACAGTATACTAGTGTTTTAGAAGTACTTGAGTTAATTTAGTGTGGTAATTTTAGAGTTTGTTTTGGTAACACAACAACTATATCAATACAAACAAATGCCTCAATACTGTAGTTTTTAACAACTACTGTATAGGGTACATTATACTACAATTCACCACAGTTTACTGTAGTAAAACAGTGTACTACAATAAAGTATGCTACAGTAATAATGGTGTTTTGAACCACACTAAAGTACCTTAGTTAATTAGTTATGGTATTTCCATAGTTTGATATGGTAACACAACAACTATATTAATATACTGTAAATAAATGACCCAATACTGTAGTTTTCAACAACTATATAGTGTACTATACTCACACCTGTCAACCCTCCCGTTTTTCCCGGGATTCTCCCGTATTTTACAGTTCTATCCCACTATCATCCCGTAAAGGTGTTTTCCCGTATTTCTCCTGTATTTTCAGTCTTTCTCTGAAGGGTAAATATTAAAGAGCCGAGCCCCGCTATACGCAACCCATACCACCGAACCACCAGGGGCCGCCTCTTGCTTTTAATATGAGTCTGTTCTGTGCTTTCGCTTTGCTTAAGCATGAAAACACTTTGAAATAAATATAAAAATGGCGGGATTCCCTTTCTTTTTCCTTACAGGTGCCATCTCCTCTTCATACGCAATCCTCAAAACATAGCGGTGCATGACAGTCAGCTGACGCACTCCATAGTGATAAACAGACGTTGTTTCCCAAACGGATTCTGTACACACGATTTAAAGCGGAGCGAAAGTCTGGGTTTTGGGTGTGTGTTTAAACAGACATATACACGTAATTAATAATAATAACATCTAAAGATGTAGATCTTGGTGGGGGTTTTTTCAAACACAACTAATTTCGTCCTACTGTAAATGAGCATCAAAAGTTTGGAAAACAATCGAATGCTTTCATTATAACGTTAGATGTGTGCATTTTTAAAGTGACACCTCTGTTATTTAATGCAATCAAACGAAAAAAATCTAAATTAATAAGAGATTCATTCATTGGGCTTTTATCAGAATGTGTAAGTTATACAGTGAAGATACGGCTAATGAGATTTGATAGCTTGATTCTATTTTATTATAATAACTATTAATTTTAATAAGCTGAACTGTTTGCTAATGTATTTGCTGCTAATATATAGTATTTATTTTTTCTTTTGTAAATAATATTAATAAAACACATTACTGACCATTTAACGGTTTATTTACAATGAAGCAGCTCTAAACGAACATATTTAGTAATAAGGGGAATCCCTTATTATGGTCGGCATATCCCTTATTTTCACATCCCAATGTTGACAGGTATGATTATACTACAATTCAATACTGTAGTAAAAAAAGAATACTACAGTAAATAAAGTATGCTACAGTATTTATTACAGTTAAGCAGTTACTACTACAGTATGCTTTAGCATCCATTAACAGAGTTGTGAATAACATATACAGCACAATACACTTTACTATAGTGTGGTTTAAAAACACTACAGTATTTACAATAAATGACTATATGAATCTTTCATGTGGACAGGATTTTTCAGTGAAAAACAGTAGCAATTAAGTTGCTTTTCCAAAGTCAGCAGCTTAATAGTGCTCTTGAGTGTACTAGCGAAAACTGCTCTGCTAGCATTAACTGCTACATACAGTAAACAGTCACTGTCTTTATGTTTGTGCTAAATTATAGCTCTCAATTTCTGCCAGAGAAAGCAGAGATAACAGCATCTCAGTGATACCCATGGTGAAAGCAGTGCAGTCTGACAGACATGTCTAGTCCTCACACACACACACACATAATCACATATGCGCAGCTAAAGAGAGCTGTGCCAGTCTCTGTTAGCATCCTCAAGAGAGTTTCTTCAACATGGCACTTGGTGGTATGGTCTTATCTTTCCAGAGGAGAGGAAGGCCAGCCGTCCAGCCCCTGACATTTACAGCAGCACAAACCCATAAATGTGAGATGCTAAGCCAAGCAAACTAAAATCAGGTCATAGTGTGTGCTGTTTGCTCAGACTAGCATCACTATCATTACTGCTCTTTTAAACAAACCTCATATGCTAAGTATTCACCTTTCGTATATACCTAACCTAGCAAAGTTTGCGCTACAGAGACATTCAATTCAATTTATCTTTATTTCTATAGAGCTTTTACAATGTAGATTTTGTCAAAGCAGCTTACCATAGAAGTTCTAGTAAATTGAAACAGTGTCAGTGCAGATATCAGAGTTGTTTAGTTCAGTTCACCATGGTTTAATTTTCACTGCTGAAAGTCCAAACACTGAAGAGAAAATCCATCGATGCGCAGCTCCACAAGTCCCAAACATAAATGAGATTTCATTGAGAATCATGCTGAGATTATAGACTTTTAGACTTCAGGGGCTTTTTCATAGGAGGAACTTTTTTAATAGTTCCTAGAACTACAGTACTAGGCGAAATACCCTCTTTTCAGCAACTTTGCAACAGGGGATCTAATGGTTTTAGGAACGCTTTTAGGGAAAACTAATACAGTCCAGCCAACCGTAGCTCATTGGAAATATATAATATATTTGCAAAATGTACAATACTTTGCTCCAGGTATGTTTCGTTGCTCATTTCAGATGGCAGATTCACTAGAGGCTGCTGTGTACAAAGAGGGTGAAATCAGGATATTGTATGTGCTGTTTGCTCAGACTAGCATCACTATCATTACTGCTGTCTTAAACAAACCTCAAATGCTAATTATTCACCTTTAGCATATAACTAATCTTGCACACTTTGAACTACGGAGACATAAATGATACTGACATACATGCTTAATTAAGCTCGGATTAAAGACTTTTAGGCTTCAGGGGCTTTTTTAAAGGAGGAACTTTTTAAATAGTTCCTAGAACTACAGTACTAGGTGAAATTCCATTTTTTCAAACTGTACAACTAGGGATCTAGTGCTTTTAGGAATGCCTTTAGGGAGATCTAAAAAACAAAGCAAGGTCTAATCCAGCCAACCATTAGCTAATTGGAAATATAATATATTTTTGCAAAATGTAAAATACTTTGCTCCAGGTATGTTTCATTGCACATTTCAGATGGCAAATTAACTAGAGGTTGCTGTGTACAAACAGGCTGAAATCAGGATATTGTACTGTATGTGATGTTTGCTCAGACTAGCATCACTATCATTAATGTTCTTTTGAACAAACCTCAAATGCGAAGTATTCACCTGTAGCATATAACTAATCTTGCAGTTTTGCGCTACGGCGACATAAATGATACTAAGATTCATGGTTAATCCTGCTCAGAATTAAGACTTTTAGACTTCAGGGGCTTTTTTAAAGGAGGAACTTTTTTTAATAGTTTCTAGAACTACAGTACTAGGTAAAAGGGCCAATTTTCAAATTTTGCAACAGGGGAACCAATGAAACTAAAGGAACGCCTTTAGAGAGAACTAATCCAGAGCAGGGTCTTATCCACCCAACCATTACCTTATTGGAAATACGTAATATTTAAACGTAAAGCAAGTGCCCAGAACAACAAAAACACCTTAGCAACCACCTGCCAAGCCACCATCTAATGCACGAAAACTACACTGAATATATTACCAACAATAAACTGTTTTAACAGGTCAAATAACTCGAGTAACCACCTACACTGAAAAAAAAAAAAGATTAACTGGATTTACTAGCTTTTTTTAAGGTAGGTGGTTGCAAATAATTTATTTTTTCGCAATTTAATTTATTTGTTTCAATTCAGCCCATATAAATTGCCCATTAATCCAATGAATCCTATTTTTCAGTGTACACTACCTGACAAAAGTCTTATTGTTGATCCCAGTTGTAAGAGCAACAAATAATAACTTGACTTCTAGATGAACATTTGCAAAAGTGGCAGAAGGTAGATTTTTCTGAAGAATCGTCTATTGAACTGCATCCCAATCATCACAAATACTACAGAAGACCTATTGGAACCTGCATGGACCCAAGCTTCTCACAGAAATCAGTCAAGTTTGGTGAAGAAAAATCATTGTTTGGGGTTACATTCAGTATGGGGGCATGCGAGAGATCTGCAGAGTGGATGGCAACATCAACAGCCTGAGGTATCAAGACATTTGTGCTGCCCATTACATTACAAACCACAGGAGAGGGCAAATTATTCAGCAGGATAGCGCTGCTCCTCATAATTCAGCCTCCACATAAAAGTTCCTAAATGCAAAGCAGGTCAAGGTGATCCAGGATTGGCCAGCCCAGTCACCAGACATGAACATTATTGAGCATGTCTGGGGTAAGCTGAAGGATGAGGCATTGAAAATGAATCCAAATAATCTTGAACTCTGGGAGTCCTGCAAGAACGCTTTCTTTGCCATTCCAGATGACTTTAATAAGTTATTTGAGTCATTGCAGAGATGTATGGATGCAATCCTCCAAGCTCATGGGAGTCATACATAATATTAAATATTTTTCCACTGCACCACGACTTTATATTCTACATTATTTGTGACAAGACTTTTGTCTAAGCAAAGTCAGACCTTACTGTCCTAATTCAAAATTTAAAAAAATCAAGACATGATCATATTTTATTAGGGTAAAATATGCATAATCTACAGGCCTTTGCCTTTCATATAAGCCACTTCTGGTTACAAATGATTAACTAGAAATCAAGTTATTATTTGTTGTTCCTAAAACTTGGATAAACGACAAGATTTTTGTCAGGTAGTGTATAGATGTCAAAAAAACTAACAACCACGCAGAGCCAGAGCCCCCCACCCCCAAAAACACACTTAAGCAACACCCTAGAAACCACTTGGCAATGCCCTTGCAATCATCTGGAACACTTTTAACATTGCACAAATGTCACAATCTCTTTTATGATAAAAAAAAAACCCAATAAATAACCATAACAGTTGCTATGCACTTAAATACTTTGTGAGTCCTCCACCATCTAAGTAGAAGTGTAACATCCATGCGGAACCCTGTCGTTTGGCAGTGAAGTCTGCTGTTATAGCAGAAATTTGTTATGAAATTTGGACCTGCTGATTTAACTGAGTGAACAGGCCAGAGAAGCGCTGCAGCTTCATTCTGTTCCTGTGATCCCAAGCCAAATTCAGTATTAGGAACACTGTTGGCCTCAGCAGAACTCAATATGGTTTGTCAAAATGAGCATTCTGGCTGTAACTCGTGTATTAACTTTATTGCAGGTATTGAATGATTTTTTTCGTTCTTCATTAAACAATGGTTTCAATAAATTACATCACTCTAATTTAGTCAATCAGCATTTCAACAATGCAAGCAAAAGCAATATGTGGCAAATCAGTTCCCATATTTAGAAAAAAAGTCCTAAGATGCCATGCATTAAAATATTTGTATATTATTTTCTTGAGATCACAACTTAAATATCGCAAGATCTTGACATAACAACATTTTTTCATGTGATCATGACTTTTATTTGTTTATGATCTCGGCATAACAAAAAGTAGTTTTCTTGTGATCACGACTTATTTTTTAAGCTTTTATTTATTTATTTATTTATTTATTTATTTATTTATTTATTTGTTTGTTTGTTTATTATTGACCAGTATAGGACCAGGCTACACTTATAACATAATACAGCAATTGTAGCTGTAGCATAATGGCATTAAATGCGTTAATCTGAACAACCATATAATAATATCATATGAGCACATATGCTTGTATTCGTGACTATATTAATGTATATTTATGTTTGTATTTGTGTACACGATTATATACTATTTACATTAATAACCCAAAACTGTTTATACCATTTTAAAGCAGATTCTGGCTGGTGCAAAAAAAAATCTGTAGCATGTTTAAATTAGATTATAAATAATGATGAGGGTCATGCTTTTGCTTTAATGCATTCTTTTCACAAGTTGAGATATGAAATATTGTTTCGCCTACTGCACAATTACTTTTCTTCTAAGCTAGGGCAGCCTCGTATGCCGAATAAGCAGAAAAAAAAAAAAACAAGTAATTGACTAGAGAAAATTACTTTTGTTATGTCGAGGTAGCCAGAAAATGAAGTCGTGATTAGGCACGGCACGATAACCGTTTTCAAGGTATATCGCTGTTTGAAAAGGTCAAGGTTTTAAAACCGTCAAAATTTACCCGTTCCTAAGGTATGTGGACGAGTTTTTTATTTACATTTTTTTTTGTTTGTCTGTTTTTTAGTACAACAGTATCTCCAGCAGAAAACATATCTAAAGATGCCGTTTTAAATAGCAAAAAAATCTGTTTTTGAAACAAATGAAGACAGCAGAAGTCAATAATTAATTTAGCCTGACATGTTTATTCTTCCAAATTATTTTAAATGTTTCTCAACATAAAATATATTGTGTTCAAAAGGGAAAAAGTTTTTGTTTTTCATCCAGACATTTAAAACGAATATATTTTAGTTCAGTAATCATAATACAGTGAAACCGTGATACCAGCGCTTGCCTTGTCGTGATAACGAAAAAACAACTTTTGATATGTTGAGATCATAGTAATAATTAAGTCAACCCAGGCTCATTGAAAAAATGTGCCCTGGACTGCATTTCGGAGAACTGACAAATAGGAATACTGGACTATGTTGTCTTATGTTGCGTTACCAGATGTGGATAAAGCGTCAAGCGTGAGTGATTAACATGCTAAGTCAATGCAAAGACGCGAATAGACATCTTGCAGCGCAATACACACGAATGAGGCGGCACGAATGACGCGATTTGCGCAAGTTGCTTCATTCGTGAGTTGAAAAATCTGGACTTCAGTAGACATTCATACCGCATTAACCAATCAGGAGCTTTCTCTTTTAGGGGCGTGATTATGACGTATCGCCTGTTGTTTGTATACCGATGGAAATACCTCTTGCCGACACTGGACAACAGCTCATCAACCTGGGCTCGGCTCAGGCGGAAACACAGCTAAAAGCTTCCATCATCCAGGTATATTTTCTGGAGGAGGTGATGAACTCACAGAGCTGGGTGCACCTCTAAAAGCATTTAGTTGAATTTAAATAAATATATACACTGTTTTTAGCCTTCCTAAAGCACATACACACAGCTATTCTCTCAATAAAATGCATGTTATCCATTTAGCAACAAAGCTAGAGTCACCGGGCAGACAGAAGCCCTTCTCAGGACGCGAATCCGTGCCTATTGTGAAGTGCATTTGACACACACATGAAGCAGATTTAACACACGAATGAAGCGAGTAAACTCAAAATGGTCGGCCTTCTATTTATGCGCAAATAGTGCAATTTATTCGCATGTTCGCCTCTGGTGTGAACACAGCATTTCAGATTTTTCGTTACAAATCCACTAGAGGGTGTCGTGACAATCTCAAACACATTACTGGGGCACCTTTTCTCAATCGTACCATTTCCCGTAAATCACCCTGAGGCATCTTATACAGTATTTCTTCGAAAATTAACGTCTTTCTTGTGTGTGTCCGCAACAGAAGCCATTTGGCTTGTCATCGTTCATAATATTTCAGCTTGATATCGACTGACCCACACACCCCCTTCTCTAAACCCAACCGATAGTGTTTTCAATCTAGAAAAGAAGAGTCATTACATATCAATATGCTTTTACCGCAACCTGATGTGTTGTTTTGGGTTTAATTTTACCTGGATCTGAAACAGTCCTTTGCAGGTGTCCTGACATTTTATCCTACCCATCAGATTATGCTACCAACACTGAGGTTAGAGCGATATTAAAGCTTCATATCACACTACTCCACACTGGTAGGTGTTTACAATGGTAGCAAAATCTGATGGGTAGCATATTGCGACATGAAAATGTGCTACCTACTTTTTGAATGGGAGGTAGGACAATCTGACAAGGTAGGACCAATCGACAGAACACTGGACTCAAACCCTGGTCACGTTCCGGTGCCGTACATGGTGAGCTACCGAGCAAACCAGTCATGCTGAAAAAGCCGTTCATATAGGGGGTAAGCAGTCAGCGGTACCACCCCATAGTGTATGTTTTACACAAAAAATGCAGCCATTTGCACCTGCACGCACATATTTCTTGGTTCTCAAAAATGTACAACAGGGCATATTTTCCCAATGAGTCTGTGTTGAATTATGTCATGATCACAAGAAAAAAAAGAAAGAAAAAAATGTATATTACATAGCATCTAAAGACTTCCGTAGAATAAGTCAAAAACAAAAATGGAAGATAACTAACTTATTGGCTGTTTTGGGTGGTTTTCCACGGGTCTCCTGTTACTCTTGCAATGAAAGCATCATCACCAAAAGCCTGGGAAACCCTTAAAACCCTCGCGTATTTCTCCAGACTTTCTCCGGTCTCTCAACTATGATGAAAGTATCAGGTTCCGTGGATATCAGAGAGCCTGGGAAACAGAACGCTTGAGGGCAAGTTCCGTCATGAATGCCGATGGACATTCCAACTAGGATTACAGGATCAAATCTGGAAATCCACAGTTTGTTGGGAATGTTTTACAGCTACCTCAACAGAAGAGAGCAAAATATGAACTGTTTAAATAATGATGGCCAATGAGATTTGTCAAATTTGTTTTTTTTGACATTGCATTCATCCGGCTTGTAACTTAATTCCCCAGAAAGCCATGACTCTAGACAAAGATGCCTATATTATTTACTCCACAATGAGAGACTTGTACTTTACCCTTTGATGCACACTTTGTACTGTATGATGCTTTGTTGCTGAAGCCTCCTGAAAAGTCCGCCCTGAATGACCGATATTGATCAGCTCTCTGAAGCGATGTCTGAAAATGTATTAGATGATTTACTTCTGCACTGTATTGATGGGCATATTCTGATGATTAATATGAAGACAGGTTTTGTCCATGTCAAGTGGGATGAGATACAAATGATTGTCTGTTCAATCTCCAGTGCAATGTTTTGTCAAGACAGGACAGACTTTAGCTTAAAGTATAATGAACGCTAAGGTATATACCTATCAATATATCGACTTATTGCACAACACATGCACATAACCTCAGTCGTTTTTGGTGATGCAATATATATCGCCCATACATAAATACCATTTTACAATTTAGCTCTGTTCTAACTCTATTTCTATTGGAGGTGTCAGTGTCATAGCTAAAAAAAACACTATAGTATTTACTATAAATTACTATAGTATATTTTCATGTGGGTATCTGACAACTGAATATAGATCTGGTAGCAGATATCGCAGCCTTTGTTACTTTTTACCTTGGCTTTAATTAAATGAAATATTCTTAAAAATAAATATTACTTGTTCTTTGCAAAAGTGTACTTGCATTGTGATACTATTATATTGTCATTCTGGCATTATATAATGAGTGACATAAAATATATTTTGGCGCAATATATTGTATGACAAAAAATAGATATCGTGACAGGCCTACTAAGGTATGCGTATATGATATGTGACCAATTTTGTTTGGTTTGTCCATAAGGAGGCAACACTGAACTTGGCCGATGTTTCACAGCCAAAATACCCAACGCTATCTCATGGCAATTCGTTACTTTTTGGTTAATGGCTAATTCGTATGAATCTCATTTGTACATTTTAGTATGATTTGCTCATCACCCAATGATGGTTGGGTTTAGGGGTAGGGGTTTGGTGCTACGCCTCCTTTTAAAAATCATACAATTTTATACGACTGAACATATATGAATTAATACGAAAGCCACTAAACTGACAGAATGTAAAATAGTTACGTTTACTCATGAGATCAGGCTGGAATACTAACAAGTTAACAACAACAAAAACTAGTTGCATGAATTCTGTAAGGAATGACATTTTTTAATGTTTAGAATGGTAAAAAAACAATATTTTGAAAGACCTAATATTCGTTAAATGCACAGTTCGCCCAATTTCTGTCATCGTTTATTCATCTTCCACTTCTTCCAGATTGTTTGTGTTTCACAAAGCAAGATATAGTGAAGAACGAATTGGTTTCCATTGTACATTTCTTTTTTTTTAATTCTACAATAGATTTCATTGGCTGCCTTTTGTCAATATTCTTCAAAATATCTTGACTTGTAAAGAAAGAAATTCGGAAAATGTTAAGAACCACTTGAATGTGAATAAATTAGGGCTGCACAATATTGATAAAATATGACATTGTGATGTTTTATTGCTGCGATATATATCGCGATATAAATATCACTTCATCAGATGCATTGAGTAACTGTATTTCACTCATTTAGATCGACTGGGAAGATCAAATTTTTGTCTATGCAGTGCATCTGCATAAATTATAATAAATAACGAGCAAAAATAAAGAAATAAACAGTGCTTTATGGTTTTCTGCTAACAGTATTCAAGTACAGAAAATGAACAATCAATGTTTAAAAACATGGCCATCAGTGTACAAATAATACAGAAATAATAATCAGTGTTTCCTCAAGGATTTTTCCAGCTGTGGCAACATGCCTTTTTACACAGATCCACCAAGTACCTATGGTGTTATTTCAATGACAAATGTGGTGAGCGCAGCATTACAAGTCAAGATCGCATTCATGTAATACAAGCATGCGAATCTCTTTGCTTGCGCGCCGATTTCCTCTATTCGTGCACAAAACTTCTTGCATGCCCTTAAATATAAGCTGCTCAAGTGCAGATTTTTGTGCGCTCTCAAATAAACGCTGCTGAAGTGTGATTTAGTGCGGTTGTGTAATGAGTATGTCTCCAACTTTTATTAAATTTGCTAGGAATATTTATGAATGTCTCCAATAGACCTACAGAGCAGTATTAATGTGTCCTGAAGTAAAGTGAAACGGCTATAAACTCCAGCAAGATAAAGTCATTATATGCAGAGCCCTAGACCTTTATCTATAAAGAATAATTATGGAAACTGTTCATCTTAACTGAAAGCTACATCGTGATTGCTGGTCTCACGCATCACGCACCTGTCAGTCAGTCAATCAGTCAGCACATAACCTTTAAGGGTTACACAAATAACGCACAGCACTATTAGTTTGCGCTGTTATAATTCACTTACCTTTTAATACGTTTTGGTGTGATTATAACCTGATATTAAACAAAATGACTGAATGTTTTGAATGAGTTGCTGTAATATAGCCGTGGCGGGATGAATTTTGGTGTGGCGCCCCACCACGGAAGAATGAATGTAGCGGAAACCATGATAATATTGATTAGTATCTTTGTCTGTTAACCTTAAATAAATAATCTAATCCTGCGATATGCTCAAACATTAGATTGTTCAGCCCTAGTAAAAATGATGAGGAAATTTTAATTTTTAGCTGAAATATTCCTTAAATATTTATGGTTAAACTAATCAATCTAAAGAAAGTCAAGTTTTACTAGGTTTTATTTTCTAGAATCATTTCTGGACCAGTTACTCCCTGTACACTCACTGTTGTTCACTAACTGCAGAATTACTAAACAATTCACATGCAATTACCGTCCATGTTTGCAATGATGACTGAATTCAAATGTATTGTACATTCAGTTTGTACAAACATGACGAGAGCTATATTTCTAGAACAACAACTTGCTGTCCTGCAGGGTCAACCTCATTTTAAAAGCTTAAAAGTCTCATTTTTTCAGTGGTTTACGGCAGCTGTAAAGCTTCACTATGATTAAGTTAAATATCCAAGCTGGACATCAGACTAAAAGCATGAAATGTGCTCAGATATCAAGCTCTGTGGTCAACAGTGAATAGACGGAAGCCCCAAAACATACAGGAGATGCATAAGATTCACCATTATATGATGAAATCATTTCCTACAGTGTTGAAATGTGATTCATCCCCCCATGTAGGATGTGCTAAACGCAAACACTCCAAGAAATCATCTGAGAAAATGAAGATAAACAGAATAATCTCTCGGACAACTTGGCATAACAATGCATTTGCTCTCATTTTTCATAACTGGATTCGATCAGTTATGACATTCTCTGAAGACACTGCATTACTGATATTTTACTATGAAATGTTCCTCTTGTTCCAACTGAATTTGAGTCTTTGACATGCATCTTTAACTAGAGTATGCATGGCATCTGTGGAGGCTCAACTCTTCCTGTGATTTCCACATCGCCGGACGACTGGGATTTGCCAAGGCTCACTTCCTGAATGATTCTCCAATTAGAGTGGCACATCCAGATTAGCTTTCAACTACACTGTAAATGTCAACCTTGCATGGGTTCATCTTGAGGTCCACAGGAAGTCAGAGTCATTTCAGTCAGGTTTACAGTAGCCCTATAGCACATTTTAGGCATAATGATCATTTCACAGCAATAGCGATCTAATTTTAAAATAGTCAGCCAGGCTTTAGTTACAAACAGCATGTTGAAAACAAGGTATCGAGTTGACAAGACAGTTAAAGGGATAGTTCATCCAAAATGACAATTTTGCTATCATTTATTCTTGCTTATCTCATACCTGCCATCACTACCATTTTTCCCGGGAGTCACCTGTATTTCAGACCCATGTTCTGACACCCTCACATTATGTTATTTCTCCCAGAAAACTCCTGTAATTTCACCCTGCCCCCGGTGCTCAGCTTTTTGGTACAGTCTGTAACACACCCCGGTCACCAACTTTGGTATAGTATCCGATCGCTGTGGCTGCCCAAAACCCGGTCCATAGTACAGTTATTAACATCATGTTATTCAGACAAACACACACCTCGCCCCTACCACAAACTCCCCCCACCCAAGGGCTCCCGGAATTTCTGAGACAAATGTTGGCAGGTATAGCGTTGAACACAAAAGAAGATATTTTGAAAAATACCATTGACTTTTATAGTGTTTGATTTTTTTTACTATGGATGTCAGTGGTTACAGGTTTCCAACATTCTTCAGAATATCTTCTTTTGTGCTCAACAAAACAAAAAAAACTCTAAATTGGTTTGAAACTAATCAACGATGAATAATTGATGACAACTTTTATTTCTGTGTGAACTATCCCTTTAAGGTGACCTCCTGTAAGGCTCTGGTCATTATGATATCAATGCCTCAAGAAATATAAACAATAGATTTGATGAAAGAATAATTAAACAATTAAAAACACTTAAAATCTAAACTTTATATGTGTAAAAACACAAAAACCTTTCAAAGTAATGACACATTTCATACATACCCTATAGACCATTTCAGTGTGGCGATGTCATTGGCCCATGAAAATTTGCTGCTTGTCCCCAAACTATTTTATAACTGTAACAAGAGGCAAATGAATTATCTCTTAATGTTAAAATGGCTGCCATAACATTATTTAGCCATATGTGGACCTTTTTATATTCTTGGAATGTAAGAAAATTCAAAATGTAAAACAAGAAATACTTTAGGACCATTGTTTTTATTTACATTCATCAAAATTGGTCCATATTGAAATAAGTTTCTTTCTTTAGTTGAAAAAAAATGTTCAGTTTTATAACCAGTTTTATAACTGTGTAAATATAAATTTCTCTAAATTTATACCATATGTTGTCATGAACTAATTTCTGAGCTAATTTTTTATTAGGGATGTCCAGATCCGATCATGTGATTGGAAATCGGGCCAGATCACGTGGTTTCAGACTCGATCGGAATCGGATGTTACAGCATGATCAGGACTTCAATATATATATATATATATAACACATTATTTTATAACACATCTATAGTTATGCGGTGGCACAGAGTTAGACCTCTTTCTTGACTTTACACAGAAACAGCAATGTTATTGGTTAAATGGTGGCAAAGTAGAACACGGAAGCAGCTTGAAGTGGAAAGTGCGAGTATATCTGCGGTCTGGGGGTATTATAAAGTTGATGATGACAACATTGCCATAGCAAGCTGTGAGATATGTAAACTTGGGATTGCCTGCTGGGTTTTTTAAGTTGAGGTGCTATTTGTTTTTATATTAGTTTTTTTTATATATTTACTGCACTAAAAAGTGAAGAGTTGATGTTATTTATTACTTGATTGTTCAAGCTACCCCAGAGAAGTGCTCTGTTTGTTAACAGAGTTGTTGAAAGTTAAAATAAGGTGAATTCAAATACAAAATAAGGAACATCCTGGATCCTGTTTCTAGAAGTATCGGATCGAGTTTTGGTAACGGTAGATACTCAAAATCAAATGACTCAAACTTGAGGGCAAAAATACCTGATCGGGACATCCCTATTTTTTATCCTATCTTGATAAATGGTAAATCTTCTTCTACTTTTATTCAGCAAAACATATTAATCTGCTTCTATTAAACTAACTAATTAAATTACCTAAAATTAAAAAAAGTAGTCCCTTACTTTACACTTTCAACTCTTATTGAGCCCCACAGGTGCTGTTGACTCATTGATCTGGAGGGGAATTCTTCCTTTGGGTGTAAGAGGGCCTGGGTTTAAGATCTGGATGATCTGAACTGGAGTATAGTGTTGATTTGACATATGCTGCCAGAACTGTGAAAGCGTACCACAAGTTAAGGTCATGGACTTATCAGGTTTTAATGACATTTGATGGTGAATGTTCCAGGGTTGTGTGAATTTGAACTGTAGTAGAAGACAAGAAGCAGAACTGCAGTTTGAAGAAGACCAATGGCTGATTAATGGTTATTATTTTATTCTACATAAAAATACTATAGGAATATGTACTATAGTGTTTTAAACCACAATATAGCAGTAAAGTCTTTGAATTAATCTGTTGTGGTAAATCTATAGTTGCTGTGGTAACACAACAACATTATTCGATACTACACTTTAGGCAGATCACACGATTTTTATTATAGCTTACGAAAGTCACTGTCAGATTATTATTTTTCTTGATAAAAATGCGCTAGACTACACGTTCCTTCACAATCAGTCATCCTGTGATGTCTACGACGAGTGTTATTTCACAAGCGTTGCTATAACAATACTTCTTATCTCAATTTAAATTTCTGTTTTTCTTATTTCAGTCTCGATAAACACTGATGATTGCTGACAACTCATAACGAAATTATTTAAGGGCATTACGGATAAAACTTATGATTCCTTTTTGATATTAAGTTATTTTCTTTTAAATCTAAATGTATATTTTCCAGCCATGGGCTGCTTATTAAGCATCGCCTGAACTTTCAGTGAGCGGAGAAAATTAAAGCACATTAGCAGCAACGAAAAATCTGATGCTCAAGACAAAATAATGACATATAAAAAAAATAGCAAAATATATGACAGAGGTTTGCGATTCAACAATTACAATGAAGCATTAATTAAATCCTTATTTTCCACAGAGCGAAACAAATCATCCGTATAGTTAAGTAGCGGAGACGCACAAACAAAAATATAATTTGTATATTTTTCTTGGAAAAAATATATTTTTGAAACAAATTTTGTTTTGTATAATTTTTACTATATTAAACTATATTAATAGTATATATTAAATGTTTACTATTAATGACAAATTTGAATAAGCAAGAAATGCTTTTGCAATGTATTAACAGCACTGAACATGTTCCTAGATTTCATCGGAGGAACAAACTCTGTTGGAGTCACAATCACCAACCATCTAATCCTTCCAGATTGCTGGTAAACACACAGATCGCATAGAACTACAACTCCACCATTATATGGACTACAAGATCCAGTCATGCATTGCACACACACTCCAGTTCCTAATCCTGGCTGATTACTAACACACACAGCTGTAGCTGCTCAAGGACTGATTAGTTGGATTATTTATACAGCACACACACACACACACACGCACGCACGCACGCACGCACGCACGCACGCACGCACGCACGCACGCACGCACACACACACACACACACACACACACACACACACACACACACACACACACACACACACACACACACACACACACACACACACACACACCCCGCTGAGTCTTGTTATGTTGAACTGTGAATATTATGGCGTGTTTTCCTTGCCTTGCCTTCCGTGTTAGAACCTTGTTTTGTTTTGTTTGTTTATTCTTGTATTATTCTTGTTTATTCTTGGCAGCAGAATAAACAAACAAAAAAAAGATTATTAAAGATGCAAACCCCTCACTGCACGACTTTATATACCTGGACTTTATGATTGTTTATGAGCATCAAAAGTGGCTAATCTGTTCGGCGAAATATTGCATGAAAATATGCATGTCACTGCATCCCAAACTACTAAAACAATATAACGATATAAAGAAATCTCCACTGGGCTGAGCGAGAGCGCATCTTACTGAACAGTGCATCAACGATGACATAAGCGTGCTCAGGCGCGAATGTAATGTGAGTTGTAATGTAATTGTAACCTTAGTTTTCTACAACTATATACAGTTGAAGTCAGAATTATTAGCCCCCCATCCCCCTCCTATATTTTTCCCCAATTTATGTTTAAAAGACAGAAGTTTTTTTCAACACATTTATAAACATAACAGTTTTAATAACTCATTTCTAATAACTGATATGACATGATGACAGTACATAATATTTTATTACATATTTTTCAAGATACTAGTATTCAGCTTAAAGTGACATTTAAAGGCTTAACTAGGTTAATTAGGTTAATTAGGCAAATCATTGTATAATAATGGTTTGTTTTAGACAATATATATTTATATATATATATATATATATATATATATATATATATATATATATGTATATATATATATATATATATATATATATATGTATATATATATATATATATATATATATATATATATATATATATATATATATATATATATATATATATATATATATATATATGCTTAAAGGGGCTAATAATATTGCCCTTAAAATCTTTTTTTAAAAACTTTAAAACTACTTTTATTTTAGCCGAAATAAAACAAATAAGACTTTGTCCAGAAGAAAAAATATTATAGAAAATACTATAAAAAATTCCTTGCTCTAATAAACATAATTTGGGAAATACTTAAAAAAGGAAAAAAAAAAAAATCACATGAGGGCTCATAATGTTGAATTCAACTGTACAATGAAGCAATAATACTGTAATGATCATTTGCACTGGCAATCCTAAATATAAAAGCAACACTCCTTGTGCGATCAGCAGGGATTCCCGGCTCAGTCATCTAAACGCAGCTTCTTCTGTTTCCCAACAGGCCTCCGGTTGCCATGGCGACACCAATTACACACACCTGCCAATGCTTCAGGTTCCAGACACTCTCCGTCTCTATCTCATGCTTATTCCCAGCCACTGACCCCAAAAGAAAAAAAAACTCCCCCATGGTCTCCTTGACTCGGGAGCGGTGAAAAGGAAATGACACGTGGTAACAGCTTTGCATTGAATGTCTCAATCTGACGTGCATCTCTTGTGGATAAGCGTGCGCTAGCAACCATCTAACACCCTCCGTTTGCCTGTCTGAGACTCTCTCTCTGTTCCTGTGATTGTGATCCGGATCAGTACCGCACGGCCATTTTCTCTTCACCAACATGTAAGGAGACATGAACAGCCATGTTGACTGTCTGAAATTAAAATGATATCACTATATCTGTATTACACAGCTCAAAAGAGCCAGAGAAAGACGCTTTGTTCGTTCTGCACATCCAGTTTGTTTAGTGTTGCAAGTGATCTGATTCATTTTGTTTGTAAAATGTTGTCTGCTTAAAAAAAATTATAAAAGCCTCATAGAATTAGTAACAGATTTAATAGTTATAATGGAAATTATATTGGCTTTAAATGAAACCACAGCATACAGTTGTTGTTTTGCCTTCTATTGGTGACATTAAAACCGATAAATCCTTAAGTAATTAATTAATTCATTCATTCATTTTCCTTCAGCTTAGTCCCTGATTTATCAGGGGTCGCCACAGTGGAATGAACTGTCAACTACTGGCAAATGTTTTACAAAGCGAACGCCTATCCAGTTGCAACCCAGCACCATCAATCCTAATGTAATGTGTCCTATTTACACTAGAAACCATTAAATAGTTCTATGATTTCTATTGTTTTTTGTTTGTTTGTTTGTTTGTTTGTTTTTTACTCTGGCAAAGAGCCATTAGCTGTGTTTCCATCCAATGATGCTAATTAGAGTTATATGCAAAACTTTAATATAACATAATAACATTTGCGAATAAAGGGCTATAACTCTATTCAGTGAGTCAAAGAGAACAAAATCATCACTTCCTAATAAACTGCTGCCATGAGCAATATCACACAAGTAGCGGTGCGATATGGCTGTATATCGGCACTGGTGTTGGCACACCTCCCACAAGCCACAGTGCCACAGTGTCCCACCAGTGACGATATATAGCCACATCACACTGCTACGAGTTTGATATTGCATTTAAACAACAGTTCTACGGCATAATCATGTGTAACATAAGAAAATCCAACACGGACTGTCTAAAACCCTTTTGTAAAAGGAACTACTTTCGTTCGCCATTCATTCACATCTGCAGCTGATGGTCAGAACAGCAGAAACTGTTGCTCATTTACCACCATCATTTTAGAGCTAGTGTTTGAATGATTCTCTTGCGTAATGTCTAAAGTGATGACAAAACAGGTGATTTTGCTCACATTTTAAGATTAAAAGGCTGAACGGCATGAAATGCCATCAGTCTACAGAGATTTACCAGTATTTCTCTGTTGCAATTGGGAGATTACAATATTACACAAGTATAAACACAGCACTACAACATACAAAAGAGAGAGATCGACTTAGAAAGTCATTTACCTGTTTAATAATGTATAAAATAAGCACTATCCTTATAAACAAACTGCATAGTTGCAATCTAAACAACTACATTCTTGACTAAAAAAGCCTCAAAAGTACATTATGTTGCCCAAAAGCAGCAATATTTGTGAAACTGTAGAGTGTCTCTCAGCTTGTCGCTGTATGTGGGCAGAGTAATACACAAGGGTGAAGGGTTAAGAGGCTGGACGAGTGCTGTAACTGACAGAATATCGCATGGCTATCAGCCAATCAGATTCAAGAACCAGGCAGAACTGTTGTATATATATTAGGGTTGTCACAATACTGGAATTGGTACCGCCAATCAGCTGATTTTTCTATAAGCTGACATACGAGCAATCTGCTGATGAATTGCACCTTTAAAATGCTCCAGTGTCCCTGTATCTTTGGTTACACTCAGTGAACAGCAGTGAGGTCAGCGAACTGATATCCTTTACGGGCAATCACGGTCATTTTTGTTGAGCACGTGAACACAATGGCAAATGCTTAGCATGATTAACAGCACTCAAATGGGTGTTCTTAAAATTTCAGTATCGATTGGTACCAAATTCGAGTATTGCGATAACCCTAATATATATATATATATATATATATATATATATATATATATATATATATATATATATATATATATATATATATATATATATATATCAGGGCTAAAATCATGCAGTCTGAACTTGGCATTGTGCAAACTGATTGCCTTAATTCAATTAAGTAATCTTAACTTAATAGGATCAAGTCTTATTTATTAAGGTAGTAAAAGTAATTATTACTTATACGAAGTCAAATTTACTTAGGCCATTTAAGTTAACTTAACTGAATTGAAACTGTGATCTGAGGAAAAGTGCTAGTTAAGTTTCCTTAAAATACAGTATAGGAGATGCCATTGTGGGCATTTTTCCTTTAATAAATTACTTAGAATTATAATAAATAAGTCTCAGAAGGCGAAGACAAAATGCAATGAAAGCGTGCTGGATTTTAGAGACCGTTTCGAGAATGTTCTGAGGTAATAAACGATCACTTTGATGACAGACTTTAGCTGAGGCATTTCAGAATGACCAAAGCAACATTTTAGATGTTTTACAATGTGGTCTGGCCGCTGGTTCGTCCATTAATGCGTCATATTTTTATTTTCACATGATCTTTTAAAACAGAATCACATGATATTATTGATACGCATGCTGGAAATCATTCGTTAAATGTGTTTCTATTGTACTTTATGCACATTTTTATGAGGATTTTCATAATTTATGTTCATCTTGGTGTTTCCATTAAGAACTTTGTTATGCGATTTAACAAAATGTGCATAAAAATAGGTGGATGGAAATATACGTAGCTACTGATTAAGCAAGGTTACAAACAATATCAGATGTGTACATTTGTTTTTATTTTCCCTTGACATTACCCAGACAGACACCCATCCAAAACTGCTGTATTTGTAGTCTAGCTAGGCATTTGTCAGGACAAAACAGAGCTCTAACTGTTGTCTTCTCTTCTTTTGTTTCTCCAAATCAGTTGGAAAAGATAATAGTCATTGACAGGGACGGGTCTAACCAGAAAATGAGCTTTGACAAACCTGCGCGCTGTCTGATTTCCTGCTCTATTGAGCCCTCACAATACAACCAGCACACAAAGACAAACCCCTGCAAAGGTTCACGTCGCCCTAACAACCAATTACTCCTTAAATGGACCCATTCAGGACTCCCCTAAATACTCTAGCTGAGAATTCCCCACTTCGGAGTATTAGCATTATCTTATCATTTGGTAGTCTTATTTGTCGGGGAACATTATAAAGTGTATATTTTATGATATAGGGTTTAAAGTCTGCATTAAATCAAAATTTACATTGTTTGTTTTGCTTGCGTGTTTTGTTAGACTTGAGGTGAGCAATTAAAAAATAAAGTAAATGTTGTTTTGGTAATCTTTAATCAAAACCTTATCACTTGCTTCCACTCTGCAATGGCAGTCCATCTCTGATGACATCAGTTTGACAGCTTCAGTGAAATATGCTCAGCCACGCCCCATCCTGTCGTTATGGTGCGTTCATACCAGACGTGGATGAAGCATTAGGCGAGAGTGACATCCAAACACACTCATTCACACACACATTATGGCCAATTTAGTTTTTTCAATTCACTTATATGTCTTTGGACTGTGGGGGAAAATAGAGCACCCGGAGGAAACCCACACCAACATGGGGAGAGCATGCAAACTCCACATAGCAATGCCAACTGACCCAGCCGGGACTCGAACCAGTGACCTTCTTGCTATAAGCCGACAGTGCTAACCACTGAGCCACTGTATCGCCATCTAAAATAACTGTCCATGCCAATTATTTAGAGGGATAGAAAATTCAAAAACCACTTGTTCAATACCTGTTTGAGTTTGTTGCTTCTGCTGAACCCCAAGGAAGATATTTAGAAGAATGTTGGAAAATGTTCAGTTATTTACAGTATCCAATCAAAAGTGTGGATGTTTAATTATAAACAGTATAGGACCTCTCCGTTAGAAACACATTCCAGAAAGAGGGTCAGAATGAAGACTGAAAATCACATATACATATACATATATATATATATATATATATATATATACATATATATATATATATATATATATATATATATATATATATATATATATATATATATATACAGTTGAAGTCAAAATTATTAGCACTAGAATTTTTTTCCTTTTCAAATATTTCCCAAATGATGTTTAACATAGCAATTGTTCACAGTATTTCCTATAATATTTTTTCCTCTGGAGAAAGTTCTATTTGTTTTATTTTGGCTAGAATAAAAGCATTTTTTAGTTTTTTAAAACCATTTTAAGGTCAATATTATTAGCCTCTTTAAGCAATATTTTTTCAACTGTCTACAGAACAAATAAGGGTTGGGTCGATAGGCGATGCCATCGTCCATCGCCGATGGCCGATAGACATCACGATGCTGAGCCGGCATAGCAATCCTCCGCCCTGCCCCATCGCAGCGGCAACCTGCTCACGAAAAAAACACACCTAGGCCGCATTTACACTAATACGTCTTAGTTTTAAAATGGCATTTTAGAACGAAAACGATCCACGTCCACACTATACCACTGAAAACACTCATCACGTGATGAGCATGCGCTCACACTCTGACATGCGCTGCAGCATATGTCCACGTCTGAGATCCAGGCAGTCAGCGTTGTGCCTTGAGCACAAAACCCCAGAGAGCAGTGCACATTGGACAGTTTATCAAGGATGTACCGTTGGATCTCATCTCACTATGGTTGTTAAACGTGATATTTAATTCATCTTGTCTCTATCTAACGACTCTTCTGTCTTTTGAATCTATAAGGTAACGTGTCACAGCCTCAGTACACTGCTTCAATCGTTCGCTTTCATGCTTTTACTTAGTAATTTTAGCGAAAACCTCAGATACTGTTGGTTGGTTCCTGTTATTTGTGCACCTTTTACTATTTTTGTGGACACCATTATAACGACACAGATCACTCTGCCTATTCATGCCAGAGTCCCGCGGAAAAGTGATTGACAGGTGGTAATTTGTGTGTAACTTATCTTTATTTATTTGTGATTTGGTTATGGGTAAAACAAAGACCATGGGGGTCAGGAAGTTGAAACGGTAGGCTACAAATAATTCATTTGTTATGAAATTATTAATTATTCATAATTAATTCACCGCCTACAACGACATCGCAATGTTTTAGATTAGACATCATACGATGCGAAATTGGTGGACATCACCCAACCCTAGAAAAAACATCATTATACAATGACTTGCCTAATTACCCTAACTTGCCTAATTAACCGAGTTAAGCTTTTAAATTCCACTTCAAGCTGAATACAAGTGTCTTTAAAAATATCAAGTAAAATATTATGTACTGTCATCGAGGCAAATATAAAAGAAATCATTAGAAATTATAAGGGTATTACAATTATTATAAGAAATTAGTTATTAAAACTATTATGTTTAGAAATGTATTGAAAAATTATTATTTCTGTAAACAAAACTTGGGGAAAAAAATATATAGGGAGGGTTAATAATTCTGACTTCAACTGTATATATATATATATATATATATATATATATATATTACTATATATTCTATGTGTTGTTATATAGAACATACTGTGTACATGACCCCTTTAAAAGACAGTCTAGTTGCAAACGGTTGCCAAGCAATGCAGTCCTGTGGCATTAACTGAAGTGCAGCCACAGGTGTGTGTGTGTGTGTGTGTGTACTTTTCATTTGCAAAACAATCCAGTAAAATGTGGACTGGCACATTTATACAGAATATACAGCTTTTATTATTTTAATTATTGTTATTATTTTAATTTAATTCTAAAAGAATAGCCAAATTGTTAACCTATAATAAATAAATGATCAGTCATTTTACTCATATTGCCCACTAACATGACCATTATGCAATAAAAAAGGCCAGAATACAAATAAAAACACAACAGGTCTCATAATATGCTCTAATTTTCCTCCCTTGTCGCTGCTTACTCATCATTCCCAGTGTGCATAGCAACAGGTTGTGTTATTATAAAGAGACCCAGAGATACAGAGCCCTCAAAGCGACTGCCAAACACACACACATTTCACTTCTGATTACACTGATGACCGTCTCTGAAATGATTAAACGCTGCCACCGAAATCAAGACTCCACCTGTCACTCGGGATGAAAGGGAATTCCTGAAATTCCCCAAATCATCTGAAGCGAACACCGAGCCCTATCTAGTAGCAGCAAAACACAGAGCTGACTCAGATCCAGCTCCTGCCAATGCTTCTGAACGGCTGCAATTAAGCAGATTATAATGCTCGTGCAGAGAATAGACGGAGTGGGTGGAGGCAAAGACCAGAGAACCAGAGAAAGAGACTGAGAAAACATCTGTCCACAGTGTGTGTACAAAGAAATAGGGCTGAATTCAAATGCATTTCAATATCAGTCATTACGAACATACATTGAGGAATTTATATATATATATATATATATATATATATATATATATATATATATATATATATATATATATATATATATATATATATATATATATATATATATATACACATTTTTATTTATATATATATATATATATATATATATATATATATATAGTCTCTCTCTGCATATATTTAATTATATATCTATTTAATTATACATATTTTGATACAATAGAAAAACGAATTTACATTATATAGTAATATTATAAGTATTTTTGTTTATAATAAATTATATTAGGTTATTTACTTATATGTAACACTTTGAATACACTCTTTATATGCATATAGAAATATAAAAATAGGATGTTTTAATGATTTTGAATGTATTTCTTTTAATAATTTATTATTTTACTATAAATATTTCATATAATAATAAATTTTTTTAATTTTATTTATTATTTAATTTAATTATTTCAGTAGTGCATTGTTATTTTAATAAAATATATATTTTATTATTAAATAATACAAAAAATATATATTATTATGATATTTAATATATTATATATATTAAAGCACTATTAAAGTAATTAATTTAAATAATAGTTCACATCTTTCATCTAAAAAACAATCAAAACATCAGCGACGACATAAGATTACACAGAGAAATTAATTTTTATAATTTATTTTAAATAAATCAAGTAGTACACATATAAAAATAATTAAATCTAAAACATGAAAGGCTCTTTCCCAACATTTTTTATCTACAACTAAAATGAAAAAAAAAAAACTCAAACAAAGAATAATTAGGTTTGCTATCCTAAAAGTGTCCTGTCAAACACCTCCAAAACAAACCCATGCCTTCCTGAACACACCCCTTCAGCCGCTCCAGAACAAAAGAGTAGCTTCCTTCAGTCCTCAATCAAGTCCTTTCACCCCCCAACAACCTCCATTAACACCTCCAAATGACATCAAACCAGAATCCAAAGCAATTCCCAACATACATGACCATTAAATCAGCTTTCTCATTACCTTTTTGCCCTTCTTCTTAGTACGTAGCGCCTGCTTCCCAGTCCCTTTTTCCTTAGCGTCTTCGCTCATCTTGCACAAAAAGATCCTTTCATTTAATCCAGCATGGAGAGAACTATTGAAAAAGTCCAGGAAAACCCTAAACTGATGGTCGAGAGCACTCAGAGAACTTGTTTCAAGTGGCTGTGGTGTTTTGGTTAATGCCGGAGCTCTTCCACGAGCCACAGGTCAAACACTGGAGTGGGCTTGAGAGATTTGTGGGCTGGTTAATCAAACCAACTAAACCACCCGCCTCTCCATAACCAACACACAGGCTCTACTGACTCACTGGAGCTCCACATACAGACTGAATGGTGCTGATGGAGACACGCGCTCTTCTCTAACAGCCAAACACTGAGAGAGAGAGAGAGAGAGAGAGAGAGAGAGAGAGAGAGAGAGAGAGAGAGAGAGAGAGAGAGAGAGAGAGAGAGCGATAAAGAGGGCGGTGGAGAACGAGAGACCAAAGATGGAGCAATTGCCATGGAGAATTGCCCCCCTTTACAACTGATCACAGCCTGGAGGAAATGGTTAATTAATGGTTTATTAACGCCCGCTGATAAATTGCACACCCATTAGTGAGATGCCAGTGTGAGAAGAGTTTGCTCCTGCTGGCGTCGGGTTACTGGTCAGTGGATCATCCTCTTTATATGCTGTGGATTCTCAGTGAGATGTGAAAAGAAAAGAGAGCACAACTGTGACTATTCACCTTTCACTAGCTGACGCAAGTCATTCTCCAATTGACTTTATTCATAATCATTTAAAAATATAATATATTTTGTCTAAATTGTCTTTCTGGATGCAAAGTAGATTTTTTTTTGGCTGAGACTTGCAGTTTAGAATTGTTCTGATAACGTGAGATCTTGATAACTGACAATACAAAATATAAAAAATTCTAATGTAATGAAAAAAATACGAATAAAAATAACTATGACAGCTATATATGAAATTCATATTTTAAAATACAATATAAAAAAAGTTAATATTATATTTTTGCATTGGATATATATATATATATGTAAAATATAGGGATGTCCCGATCAGGTTTTTTTTGCCCTTGAGTCCGAGTCATTTTTATTTTCATTTTAAGTTTAATGTCATTTTTCATTTGAAGTATCTGCCAATATCGAAACCCGATCCGATACTTCTATAATACATAAAATAGAGTAAAGAAGAGCAAAGAAACAGACCCAGGATGTTCCTTATTTTTTATTTTATTCACATTATTTTAACATTCAACAACTTCTGTGAGGTAGCTTGAACAATAAAGTAATAAATAACATAAACTCTTCACAAAAATTTCACACAAAAAGAAATCGAATTTAAAAACAAATAGCACCTCAACTTAAAATGCCCAGCTTGCAATCCCAAGTTTACATATTTCACAGTTTGCTATGGCAATGTTGTCGTCACCTCCAGACCGCAGACATATTCGCTCTTTCCGCTTCAAGCTGCTTCCGTGTTCTACTTTGCCGCCATTTAACCAATAGCGTCTCTGCAACAACGTGATGTATACACACACACAGTTGAAGTCAGAATTATTAGCCACCCTTTGAAAAATATAGCTTAAAGGGGTTAATAATATTGACCTTAAAATGTTTTTTAAAAATTCAAAACTGAGTGTATTGTTTAGAGATAATATTATAGTTTTTAAATGAAATGATAAATAAATAATCAAATAAATAAGTAGATAAATAAATAAATAGATAAATAAACAAATAAGTACATATATAAATTAATAAATAAGTAGATAAATAAATAAGTATATAGATAAATAAATAAGTAGATATATAAATAAATATATAAATAAATAAGCAGATATATACATTAATGAATACGCAGATAAATAAATAAATAAATAATGATATAGATAAATAAATAAAAAGTAGATAAATAAATAAGTAGATAAATAAATAAATAAATAAATAAATAAATAAATAAATAAATAAGTAGATAAACAAATAAGTATATAGATAAATAAATAAATACATAAATAAATTGACAAATAAATAAACAGATAGACAAATAAATAAGTATATAGATAAATAAATAAGTAGATAAATAAATAAACACATAAATAAATAATCCAATAAATAAGTAGATAAATATATCGATAAAGTCGATAAACAAACAAACACTAATATTGACATATTTTAGCATTATTTACTTTTTTATTAATACTATTTTATTATATGAAGCCTTTTTGACCCTTCTTTTTTGCATGGTACCAGTGAATTCTCTAATAGTGTTAGAGAATAGCTCATAACCGGAATTTGTGCATTTATCAATTATGTTTGAAAAAAATGATATTAAAATCCTAATATCTAGTGGTTTCTACCTGCAGCCCTTTACTGCTCTCTACTAGAGTGTGAATGAAGGAAGGAAGCAAGCATTAGCTGGAGTGTCTCTGCAACGCCTCTGGCCAGAGAACAATAAACTGAAAAGCTCCCTCGACCTCCAGAGAGAAACCAGCACGGAAGCTGCTCAGCATCATGTGATCCCATTTTCCAGTAGCACAGCGTGTTATAAGAAGTTAAAAGGGTGGATAGAGATGAAGAGAAAGTACAATGTGGGCTGTTTGATTATTACACAACATTTTGCTTGGACGTGCGCTGGTGTGCTTGAGCAAAAACAAACAGTCACCATTTGAACAAAGCTGTACAATTACCTACTCATCACTGTCTCTCCTCTGAGCCATTTACTATTCAGGCACAGCACAAATGAGATCTGAACCAAAAAACAATGGATTCATTCTCTGAGGGGGGGTTTGTGACGGAGCGTTTCAGCGACTGCCTGCTCTTTCTGCTTTGTGGTGTCCATTTTCGTGAGTATTAACCGCTGAAGAGAGCGGTTATGTAGCTGTATGTCTATTATGGTTTCAAATGAAAACAGATTAATGACAGAGAAGCTTCTCTAGTCTGCCCTCTGTTGGTCAATGAGTGTCATGACATAAACAATACAACTCATTTTCAGAGAGATGTTATGATCCAAATCTTTCTTTAGTTGCATGCTTTGTGCTGTACATACACAGGCAGTCAAGTTTAGAATAATGAAATGTTTCCTTTAGTACGTAACATTGAGCACGAGGAGGTTTTGGAGAATTTTAAAGCACAAAGTTGATGGCAAAGGGAGCTTTTCTCTATATCTGTTTTTATGAAATCAGTGCTAGAATGATACTTGCAGTTGCTAAGCGGTGCCTGAACCTCAAATAAATATATAAATAAATAAATAAAGGCCACAAAGCAACAGAGTATGACATTACCCAATAAGTGTTTTACTGTAAAGGAAACAAGCCCTAAAAACCAGCTGTGCCGAAATATTTTAAATGCCTGCTGGTGTCTGACTGCAGTTCAGGTCAAAAACCCCATCATCTCCATATAAACACTGGTCAGTAATTCATTCATATTCTTTTCGGCTTAGTTCCTTTATTCATCAGGGATCGCCACAGCGGAATGAATCGCCAACGTATCCAGCACACGTTTTACACAGCGGATGCCCTTCCAGCTACACCTCAACACCTGGAAACACCCATACACTCTTGCATTCACAATACGGACAATTTTAGCTTATTCAATTCACTGTACCGCATGTCTTTGGACTGTGGGGGAAACCCACATGAACACGAGGAGAACATGCAAACTCCACACAGAAATACCAACTGGCCAGTGAGGCGATAGTGCTACCCACTGCGCCACCGTGACCAAAAATATTCTAAATAATTCAACTCCTACAAATGGTTTCCATTATTTTAGGTAGTTTTAATCACGCTGAGGTAAACTTTTTATTAAGTTTGGTTTTATGTAGATATTTAATTAAAAATATATAATAAATGTCATTTAATACATTCAAACAGAAAACAGCTTCATGGATTTTTATAAAACAAATGCATATATGCATATAAGCAATAAGCATATTTGCTTTCAAATATAATAAAATCCCAAATTATTACAGTACAAACCTTTGTTTGCTATTGTATTCCATTAAATAAAGAAGAGTTAAAGGTGTTGTATGTCAGTTTTTGACTCTTCTAAAGCATAGAAATACTATAATATGTTTGCAGATATTTAAGAAACGTGCTAAGTGAACGTTGTTTATCTGAAAAACAATGCTGAAGTCAGATATTCTGCTTTGAAAATGTGCGACGTGCCGGATGTCTGCCTTTGTTTTGGTTATTAAACCTGCCCAATGTCAGTTTACTCAATTATATTTCAGCACCCCGGGTTGCCTTGGTGGATGACCGCATACTTAATTTATTCAGTCATGAAGGCTCTCAAACTATGCAATCGTGACCGAAATGTGACCTCTTGTAGACAGTAACAGCCTCCTAAATGAGACGCAGATTTAGGGTTCCACATGAGAACGTTATTAGTTAGCAAATAGTTTAAATATTATGAACGTAAACATTAGGGGAGCAGGTTACATTGTAACTCCGTGTTCTAACAAAACGCTACGTGACGAGATTGCAGTGATGAGCAATTTGGCTGTTTGTATCAGATGAAACACGACATAAATTTAAGTACAGCCATTCAGAAGCACAGAATAGTGCACTCACTGCACTCCAACCAAATGGTAAGGTTTATAATTTAATTAATATAAAACCTTAAATGTAGATGCTGAATCTCTAATATGTGTTGCACTGAGACAGTTCTAAAGGCCAATTTCAAACGGTTTATTTTATTTTTTTCAAGATCTGAGGTGAACTATCTGCTGCTGCTTTCAGTAGTATGGCAATAAATGTCACGTAAAATGGCATTCAAACTCACAGTATTAGCATTTAACACCAAATAAAGCACATGAGGTGTACCTGAGGTGATCATGGTGTAGCTGAACTTCTCTGGTTTGAGGCATGTAAAATCAAAGGCTTTAAATGAGATGTGTAATGAACTCTTTTCACAAGACGAGTGCTAAAGGGTCATCAGTATCTTAAAGCCTTAAAAGTTTTTAAAATAAGATTTTTGTATGTATCTTTGCATCAAAGTACCCAAAAAAAAGACTTACAGTTTGTAAGAGTTGCTTCCAATGCAGCATCTATGGGGCAGGACAGTAAATTTAATGTTGTTTTCTTTTCTGTCTGCCGTTATTCTTCTAACGCAATTTATTTTTATTTATTTTTTTGCTTTTTCTGAAAGTCTTGATGACCCCATCATTGTGTTTTTCTTTTAATATTTTAGCAAATATAATTGTAAAAAATTGAGCACAGTTCAAAGTAAAAGCGCCTTCCCTCAAACATTAGTAGTAACCATAGCATCTCAGAGACGGTTGCCAGATCCTTCATTCATTCAAATGACCACAGAATAAGTGGAATACATTACACGCTGCTTCACATCGGGCATTTCTTTGCCTCTGTTGTGAATTTAAAATCCTTTAACGCACAGCAATCCATTGATTATAACTTAGGTACTACACACACAAGCTGGTTGAGGACAAAAACTCTGACACATGCCTTGAAATAAACCATCAAACAGTGTCTAACCATAGTATGAGCAGAATAGTTGAGCTCTAAATGGACTCTGCTCCACTGAACTTTCTAATAATTCAAATGGTCCACCTTCAGTTATCCGGTACACATAAAAGAGAGGCAAAAACTTCAGGAATTCACTAAAGCTAAGGAGTCTCAGTAACACAGAGCTCCACACTAGTAGTTGCAGTGCGATTTCTCACCCTTAATTCAATCTGGCAACAGAAGCATAGTTTCACACCAAACACAGAGTGACAAAACCGAGACTCTGAACCCGGATAACCTCCTCTCAGACTGTACCTGCAGGATATGAGGTTCTGTTATGAGCATACATGATTGATGCACTGATAATGAAGAAGTTATCAGAGATACACTATTTTTAGCAGAAGGGAATGATCATGGTTCACTGCTATATACAGTACTGAACATACAGTTGAAGTTACAATTATTAGCCCCTCTGTATATTTTTTCCTCAATATCTGTTTAGAAACACATTTCTAAACATAATAGTTTTAATAACTCATCTCTAATAACTGATTTCTTTTATCTTGGCCATGATAACCGTAAATAATATTTTACTAGATATTTTTCAAGATACTAGTATTCAGCTTAAAGTGTAGTGTAATGTAATGTAAATGCTTAACTAGGTTAATTAGTTAAGTTGGGGTAATTAGGCAAGTCATTGCATAATGATGATTTGTTCTGTAGTCAAATATATAGCTTAAAGGGGCTGATTATACTGACCTTAAATGGTTTAAAAATTTAAAACAGTTTTTATTCTTGCTGAAATAAACAAATAAGACTTTCTCCAGAAGAAAAACACATTATCAGACATACTGTGAAAAATTCCTTGCTCTGTTAAACATATTTTGGGAAATATTTAAAAAAGAAAACTAAATTCATGAGGGCTTCAATTGTATACACTACCTGACAAAGGTCTTGTCGTCGACCCTAGTTGTAAGAGCAACAAATAATAACTTGACATCTAGTTGATCATTTGGAAAAGTGGCAGAAGGTAGATTTCTCTGATGAATCATCTGTTGAACTGCATTCCAATCATCACAAATACAGCAGAAGACCTATTGGAGTTCGCATATACCCAAGATTCTCATAGAAATCAGTCAAGTTTGGTAAAGAAAAAAAACATGGTTTGGGGTTACATTCAGTATGGGGGCATGCAAGAGATCTGCAGAGTGGACGGCAACATCAACAGCCTGACAGCCTGAGGTATCACCCTCCACATCAAAATTCCTGAAAGCAAAAAAGGTCAAGGTGCTCCAAGATTGGCCAGCCCAGTCACCAGACATGAACATTATTGAGCATGTCTGGGGTAAGCTGAAGGAGGAGGCATTGAAGATGAATCCAAAGAATCTTGATGAACTCTTGCTTTGCCATTCCAGATGACTTTATTAATACGTTATTTGAGTCATTGCAGAGATGTATGGATGCAATCGTCCAAGCTCATGGTAGTCATACACAATATAAATAATTTTTCCACTGCACCATAACTTTATATTGTATACTGTACATTATTTCTGTTAAGTAATAAAATTTTTGTCTAAGCAAAGTCAGACCTTACTGTCCTAATTAAATAGTTAAAAATCAAAGCATGATCATATTTTATTTAGCTAAAATAAGCGTAATCTAGAGGCATTTGCCTTTCGTATAAGCCACTTCTGATACCAAATGATCAACTAGAAGTCAAGTTATTATTTGTTGTTCCTAAAACTTGGATTGGCGACAAGACTTTTGTCAGGTAGTTTATTGTTAGTTAGCTTACATGGTAAAATGGATTTCTCATGTCACATATTTCTCATAAATTGGTTAAATCTTCTTTAAGTAAAGTCAGATATTAATGCGTAAGTACATTTAAGGGCGAAGGGTGCTACCTATTCCCAATTGACAGAATGAGAGCATGAGCTAGTTGTAAAATATGATTTCTTCTTTAAAATCTCATGCATGTAAACTCACTGTGGGAATTGTGAAAAGTATTTGCTGTGATTATCAGCAAAATGCGAACAATGATATGCATAGAGCTTAACTCGTTCTGAATCTAGAACATTCCAGCCCACTGTCATTCAAACAGCCATTCGCTGTCATTCTTGCAGCTTATCTCTGCATTCAACAGAACGAAAATGCATGAAAACTCCAGATATGAACTCAAGCAAAGCAAAACATCACCTCTATTGCAAAATACTTATCCTTAAAAATGCAATGAGGAGGAAAATCATAGTTTTTTGTCCTGATACTATATTTTTGTTGAACTACATCACCTGCAGGATCACTGACTCGATTAAAAAGCAAAAACTAGCAAATCACTGAAGGCAGGTATTGAGAACAATATTAACAAAGCAGCTCTTTTACTGAATGTTTTTCTTACTAATACAGTTTTTTCTGCAAACTACACTGACCGCGCAAACAGACACAGCAAAATGCACTCAAAAACAAAAATCTAAAGATGAGACAGCATTAAAGGGATAGTTCACCAAAAACTGAAAATCCTGTCATCATTTACTCAACATTCACTTGTGAAAACCTGTTTGAGTTTGACAAACTGTTTGACTCACTGTTTGAGTTTACTTTGTCTTTTGAACACAAAAGATGCTATTTTGAAAAAGGTTGGAAACCGGTAATCAACCCAGGCCCATTCTGAAAACGCACCCTATATACATTTATGGAGAGCGGCAAATACATCCCAGGAGGTACATATTTTTAGCAATTTTTGTTTTCGCAAATCCAACAGAGGCCATTGTGTATGCTTTTTGAGATCTCTTTAAGATTTCTCTCGCGAGTGCTATTCACGCCTGCTGTACTCGCTTGAATCCACCAGAGGCCGCTGTCAACTGACTGACTGATCGATTGACCCACCCGCCTCCTTCCCTAAACCCAACCAATAGTGTTTTCAAAAGCACCGTTTGACCCGATCACCCACTTCCCCCAACGGTTTTAAAAAGCAGAAATCCCTCGCCTGAATTTGACCACTTTTTCAGATTCTACCACATTCTCACTCTGTTATTTATTTGTTTATTTAATTTTTTTGGCTTTTGTTTCTTTCTAACCCGCATTTTGAACATCTGAACAGCTCTCCGTCTACATCACACCACTGAAAATGCACATCACGTGACCGCACACACACTCTGGTATGCGCTGCAGCATATCTAGCCAGATGAGAGCTGTGCTCGTCGGACTGTTCATCAAGGATCTACCGCTGGATCTAATCTCACTGTATTTGTTAAACGTGATATTTTATTCATCTTGTTGTCTCTATCTAACAACATATTCCCTGACGTTGGTCTTTTGAATCTATCACTTGTTCTCAGGTAACATGTTTTGGCTGAGCGCAAAGATAAGTTAACAATTAATGTAACCACGTACATTCTGTACATTGACCGATTGCTTGCCTTTATTTCCTATAATGTATAAACCTATTGTACGTTATACTTTTATAATGGTCATTATTGATTATTAAAACTGATAGTCAGCAAAAGAGAGGGTATGTTTAGCATTTTCAATTAAAATGAAAGGAGGCAGTAATGTTATAGGCTCCGTTTTGGTATAAATATGCATACAGTGAAGATGACGCTCATAAATGCAGCACGACGCCTCGACATTTCTTCCATCTGATAAGTTGCTAATATCAAAATGAAAATACCAGCTCCTTATCTCATGTTTTCATTTTGTTGTTAAGATAGTGAAACAAAGCACAGTATCCAGGATGAGGTGAATGAGGTTATAAAGTTCACTGTTCCCTTTGAAGATTTACCCGACGTGTCCTCTAGAGTCTGTTTTTCATATCAAACTTGCGATGTCTGAACTTACAAGGAGAGGATGCAAGCCTGAACTGTGTGTAGGCTACTTAATATTGAGGAAAAAGCCCCAATCAGATAGGTGAATGTCTGCAGCCCCGCCTCTGTTTTCAAATGTCTCTGTTTTCCCTCATTCACACTGAGACGGAGCAGCAGCGTTTTAGAAAATGGACTGTCCAGCATTTTCAAACCGCTCCGTTTTCAGCGCTTGAAAACTCCTGCGTAGTATGAATGGATGGCGTAACTGTAGCAAAACTTATGCGCTTTAAAACGAAAACACATTAGTGTAAACGGGGCATAAGACTGGAAAATAGTTGGCTGCTCTGATCAGTCTAACTCTGTAGCTAAATTTAAATGGAGTCATTGAACGTTAAAACAAAGATCTGTCCTTCCATAGATCAATGGTTTGGACTGCTTAGGGAATGAATTTTAGCGGCACATGTTGGACCGTTTACTACCAATTGATCAATGTATCGATCAAATCAATACAACCTGAGAATCAATACAACCTGAGAAATGTTGCTGACCGTGTCCATCCATTTATGACCACAGTAAACTCATCTCTCCAGCAGGATAATAGCGCTACTCGTCACAAAAGCTCAAATCCTTTTTAACTGATTTCTTGAACATGACAATGAGTTCATTATACTCAAATAATCTCCACAGTCACCAGATCTCAAGTGGTGAAAAGGGAGATTCCCATATTGTACAGCAGTTAAAGGATAGGTCACTCCCAGTGGGACCAAGCAACTGTTTCGTTACCTGCATTCTTCAAAAAATGTGTATGACAATTCTAATCATTTGACCTTGTGGGGACATTGTTTTAATTTTATTTGTCACATGTACACAGTAAGATGTATGATATGCAGTGAAATGCTTACACAACCACTCGTGACCTTGAAATAGTAACAACAATAACAAAGAAAAAGTATAATAATAACAAAAGAATCTAAATATCGACAAATAGAAGTTGTGCAATATATAATAAAAGCAATAATAAGATATTTAAAGTCTTTCAATAGGGTTGGGATAGATAGACAAAATATTCAATATTTGTACAGAGCATGTAGAATTTTGAGGAAATAAACTAATTTAATTCATTTTGGAATAAGGCTGTAACATAAAAAATGTGGAAAAAGTGAAGCGCTATGAATACTTTCCGGATGCTCTCTATGTGTGTGTTTACAGGTTTATGTGGTTTTCAGGGACACTGTAAGTTGTATAATGAAAAAGATATGAGACCACTAGTAAGGGGGTTTACAGGGAAACACTTTACGTCCCTGTCGTTCAAAAACTTAAAAATCATACTTAATGGGGGCTTTTGAAATTCTAAATCTAGGTTTAGGGGTTAGGGTAGGGGTAAAGTTATATAATAAGCAGTTTTTACAATATAAAATACATTACGCCTATATAGAGAATGCTCATAAACCATCTTATGTGTCCTGAACCTGTAATGAATCCTATAATCGCAACATATAAAACATTGCATTCGTTGTGATATGATTATTGCAGACATGCACATTGCAATATTGATGCTGAAACGATATACTGTGCAGCCCTACTCTCTATATTAATAAAGCCGCATGTGGGACTCTACCTCCATTGCCACACCCCATCATTACAATGTGTGTGTGTGTGTGTTCAGGGAAAAATATCAATTTAAATGACAAAACAATGTAAAAAAACGATTGACATCTAAATGAGATCATATTAACTCACGTCTATTATTATTTATCATTTAACCTTGGAAAGAGAGCTGAAAAGTAAAAGCAAACAAGACTTAAAACAATTGGGACATTTTTTGTCTTCCCTACAGCTCTGCACTCCTCCAGGGTGTGTTGTGTGTGATCTGCATTGAGTGTTAAGTACACACCTCTTATTATGTCGGAAAACCTTGAACTCCATAAAATAACCAGAGCAACATGCAGTAATGAACAGGTTGCGAGCTCAAAGGTTCACCTAATTTAAGAGCCTCTAAAACAGAGGAGTATTGTGCAGTTCACAGCGGCTCGCATGTCAGATTCCACACATCTCTATGAGGAATTTCACATAGCAGCTGCAAACGGACAAAACATTAATCTGAGATGAACGATTTGGGTTTTAGAAAAATGAAACAAAAAGGTAGATTTGAGCGCAGAACAAGAAACAATGCGACAGGCTATAAGCAGTGATGGGAATAAAGGCACTATAAATAACGGCAATACCTTTTTCAGTAATGAGTAATCAATTGAATTACTGTTTCCCACGCTACAATGGTTTTCATGCAAGCAACGTCTCTCTCAGTCATAGGACCTCTCTTTCCGGGGTGTATGTGTGTTTGGGGCTGGGGGCGGGACACATAACCAACCAGCGATGATGATTGGTGTGTCTGTGAACATGGTATAACTAAGAACGAGATGATTAACTTTGATAGAGTATATTTCCCTCGTTTGCCAATAAGAGGCAGATAATAAGAGAACAACCCAGAGTCAGAACGATGGCAAATGCAACAAGTTAAAGCATTTGCAAACTTTAAATATAAGCACTACATTTCCCTTGTTGAGATGAAAGGCAAGAATGTTTATCTATCATTCAACTTCATGCAGAGTCTTTTGGCGACAGTGACAAGTAATTCTAATCTAATGAAGCACCCCATGTTGTTACATGCCGCCACAAAATTAGTGGCTAAGAATGCAGATGATAACGTGAGCTCTGCTTCCAAAAGAGTAGACGAAGCCACGACATCAAAGCAACTAGAACTTGGTTTTTCTCCAACGCAAACACTTATTACTCAGACAGAATAAAACAAAATACTGTAACATCTAACATCTATAAGTTCTAAACCATCTATTGTGTTTTATTGTGCAACTATAGTAATGATAATATTTATAATGATGATATGTTGAATTTGATAGCTGTTTCTCACATTGTCCCACGACAACATTAAAATAGTGTAGATTAGTGTACTTTTTTATTTTTATTTTATAGTCATTTGACAAATTAGATTTTTTAAAAGTAAAGCAATAGTTACTACACTCTCAAAAATAAAGGTACGAGAGCTGTCACTGGGGTGGTACCTTTTCAAAAGGTACAAATTTGTAACTAAAAGGTCCATATTAATAGCTCAAAGGTACATATTAGTACCTAAAAAGTACAAAGGTGTTCCTCTTAAAATTTTTAGGTACTAATACTTTTAAGGTACCAATATAGACCCTTTAAGTACAAACGTTTACCTTTTGAAAAGGTACCACCCCAGTGACAGCTCACGTACCTTTATTTCTGAGAGTATAATTACATGGTAATTCGTTACTTTTATAATGATGTAACTCAGTTACTATTTATGAGAAGTAACTTGTAACTATAACTAATTACTCTTTTAAAGGAACATGTCCAACACTGGCTATAAGTGTATGCGTGTGTGCGTGTCTGTGCACATGCATGCATGTATACCTTGCATTCCTTACAATGTGGGGACCAAATGTGCCCAAAAGTATAGAAATACCATTAAGTTGATTTTGTACACTGAAAAAAAAATACTAAATTAAAAAGAAAGAACTGTACTAATTTTTAAAGGTAAGTGGTTACAAACAATTTATATGGGCTTAATTTAAACAAGCAAATTAAATTGAGCATTTTTTTCAGTGTCAGCAGTATGCGAATTACAGCGTGGGTTTGGGGGAGATTCATTCATTTTCTTTTCAGCTTAGTCCGTTTATTAATCTGGGGTCGCCACAGTGGAATGAACCGCCAACTTAACCAGTATGTTTTACGCAGCGAATGCCCTTCCAGGTGCAACCCATCACTGGGAAACATCCATACACACTCATTCACACACATACACAACGGACAATTTAGCTTACCCAATTCACCTATACCACATGTTTTTGGACTTGAAGGGGAAACCGGAGCACCCGGAGGAAACCCACGTGAACACGGGGAGAACATGCAAACTTCACACAGAAATGTCAACTGACCCAGCCGGGGCTTCTTGCTGTGATCCAATTGTGCTACCCACTTTGCCACCGTGTTCCCCGGTTTGGGGGGATTGACCCGCTAATTAAGGCTTGATCCTCCCTGAAGAACGTCAAAACAAGATGTATGGGGAGTCCTAATGAATCTGTGAAAAAGTTCACTCTGATCTGTATTTTAAACGATAATGTTAATAATTAAAATAATAGATACCCATTGGACCACCCCATAATGGTTAATACCATTGTGAATGCATAATCGCTCCAATCAGTCTAAGAAAGAAGTCATTCAACAATATGAAACTGGCAGATTTAGAGCACTGACAGACACAGAGAGTTCACAAGACTGCTCATAAAATAGCTGTTTGTTTCTACATAAAGCCTAAAAGTTAAGTCAAATTAGATGCATAGGTTGTATAATTTGACCTAAAGTAAGCCGAAAATAGCTAATCAGGTCAGAATACACTAAATAGCCTATATCCCACAAAACACTGAAAACTTAAATACATTTTGTGAATAAATTAGATGTAATTTAAATAAATACACACATTTAATTCACTGAAGGATGTATTACACAAACTAGCATTACCAAAAAAGTTGACATCCCCCCCAATCATCCATGTTTAATTCCCACACTAAGTGTAGGCACATACTGTATTTATGATCCCTATGATAAATCATACAGAATAAGGTATTTTGTAAATATACAGATTGTTTCCTATGATGTTTGAGTTGGGGTTGAGGGATCGAATATACAGTATGTATGGTATAAAAAACATTACGTCTATTAGAAGTCCCAATAAAGATAGCTGTACAAGTGTGTGTGTGTGTGTGTGTGGCTATAAAGGTTTGAAATGAATCACTGAATGAGGACGAGTAAAGCTGTTAATCGCGTAATTTGTTTTGACAGGGTAACTGCATGACAACATGCCCTTATCCTTTGAAATAAAGCAATTCTAACGTCGCGTGCCTGACTAAACACGTCTCCATTATCTGTCATTAACAGTTCACCATCTCCCATAATCCTCAGGGAAAGCTTTTCTATTGCAGCTATCAGAAACCTTTGCTTTGTTTAGTTCTGCACTCCACACCTTTACACTACAAACACATGCGTTTAATCTTAAATCAGTAAATCTGGAACAGAAGCATGACCTGTAGTGTGTGGCATAGTCTACAGGTGGCAGCAATAATGTGTTATGTAAATAAGTGCATTGTGCCACATAACATGAATATGAAAGTAAAAGTGAATAATAAATAAAACAGACATGCGTTATAAAACCAGACAAGACTTGCAGGTTGGAAGACAAGTTGATTAAAATGAAATGAAACTGGGTATGTTTTATGACTAATAATGAATCTTTGACATTTGTTGCAGCATAAATTAGAAATCTGTTGGGAAACTTGGTGAGCTGCCCAGCAAGTATGTTTTTTTAAGGTGTCAGGGTTATTATAGCTGACTAAAACTACACCATTAACACCATTTTGATAACTTAAAATAAAATAAATGTTAACTGAAATAAAAAAAAAACTAATTTTATTTGAGCAATAATAAATTGATGCACTAAAGTAAGTAAAAATAAATTTTAAAATAATTATCTAAATAAATAACTAAACATGTAAAAACAATATTTTACTAAAAACAACAAAGACATAAAATTTTAAATGCTTTAAACTGAAATAAAAATATTTTAAATATCCAAAATATTTTAATAATAAATTTGATAAATTATATTAATGTATATTATTTATTTATTTAAGTATTTATTTATTGCTATTAATTATTACTTATTAGGTATTTTTAATTTGTATAATATTAATTATATTAATTTAGTAGCAATACTAATCTGATGTACTAGAGTAAACACAACTAAAACTTATAAATAAATATTAAAATAAAATCAACTAAGACAAAAAAAGTCAATATATATATAAATATATAGAAACATACCTTTTACGCACAGCACATAAATGGTCAATTACATGCGATAAACTGTGATTTTTAACTATATTTTTATTTATTGTGACCCTGTTGTACACTTTTTCTTTTCAATGGCTTAAAGTAATTAAAGAAAGGTTGTTAAAATAAAAGAAATCCACAATTTCTTTTACTTTTATGCTATTTAGAAGCCATCTGCACCTACTGACAGGTAAAGGCTGCTTTCTCTCTCTCTAAAGTTGCTTTATTGGCATGACATTGTACAGATTTGCCCAAAAATTTTCACATATGTATAAAGCTTGTCATATTTTAACATCATTAAATTAATAAAATATACAAAAAATATATTAAATAAATAATACAAAAATAAATATACAAGAAAAATGTAAAAGGATGATAGTAATAGTATTATTCATGTATCACCACCAAATATATTTGGGTGGCCGTTAATATACCTGGGTGGCCCGCCCAAGTAAAGTCTACGCCCAAGTGTGGGAGTATATATAATACTTCAAAATACTGGTGAAATATAAATAGTAAACAGTATCTCAATTAGTCTACGATATCACTGTGTTTTCATACATTTATTTAAAAAAATGTGAATTAAGCATCTTTTTTTAAATTAACAATACTTCAAGACTACAAATTAATTAATAAATCTTTATTAAATACTTTCAGGAAAATATTTCATGAAGGGATAAATTACATCCAGACAGTACTTTACACAAAATAAGCCCCAAAATTAGACACAATATATTATTAAACACAAAACTTTAGTAAAAAATATCCGTTCCTTGCAAGCAGCTTTGAGCATATTTTTAACTAATTATTTGTTAAAATATCACTTATTATATCCCTTATACCATTATATCACTTTTTTACCACTTTTTTCACCATAACGAATAACAACAGGCATATGAAATATTGATTTGAGGAGAAACCATTTAAATAATTTACTTATTCAATTATCGATACTCCCTTTTTTAGGATTATTATTAAAACTAAAGCCTTTTTGTTATATTTTTTTATATTTTATAAATTTTATATTATATTTTATTTATTTTTAATATATTTTACACTAAATACACATATTAATTAGGTTATGCGAGATGTGTTTACATGAAACGAGAGTGCACGTCCACCTGGGTGTTGCAGAAGAGACATTAAAGAAGCCGCAAATACCTCGATGAGCATAACATTGCTATTAAAGCCAGTCATTATCATGGAATAAGTGACCAATCAGGAGTAAGGTCAGCGGAATTACACACAGAAAAGTGTTTGAAACAGAGCAATAATGTTTGTGAAAGGTGTGTTATGCAAACTGGAATCAACAGTGTGTTAGACACCTGGAGGGAGTTTGGCAGGAGAGTCAGTTCCCATGCTTCAAAACATTGATTTGATTTTGTTGTTTCGTTAATATGTCATGTGCATGAAGCGAGAGATTACACAACATTAGACAAGAGGACTGCAGAATGTGTCCGCAGACGCTTCAACCTCTCAGTAAAATGACAAGCCATGTCATATTTAATCAGATCAGACTAAAGGAGGAAATTTGATTTCACTGGCGCCAGGGAGAAACATGTCCTCCAAACTGACCATACTAACTTAACCCTATTTAAACGCATTCATTAATCTACAGTGGCCATTATGTCTAAATGCTAGGGGTGTAACAATACAAGACTTTTCACAATTCGGTTTTAGGGTCACAGTTGCAGTATGGTTCGGTATTTGATTTATTCATTAAAATAACTAGACACTGTCAAATAAAAATAAAGAAAAAAGTCTACGAGAACACAATACAATGTAACAGTGTCTATGATTTCCAATCAAACATGTTTGAATCACCTATCTATCTCCATACGAACAACATTTTGGGTGTGGTCAATTTGCTCGGTATAGTAGCTCACTTTGTACATTGTTGTGCTAATTATGCAGAGCGCTCGGGTTCGACTCCAGTGAAGCAGTTCCACAAAAAAGATAAAATCAAGGTAAAACTATGTGGTTACAGTTCATATTTCTCTGTCATTTGCTTTTAAAACACTATTGGTTGGGGTTAGGTCAGTAGTTCGCTAGGTGATCTGTTTGAAATGCCCCACCATGTAATAGATGTGTACAAGAAGAACGTGTATCTGAAGCGTACAATAAAATGCACCCTAAGTAACATATTTAACATTCACAAAAATGTAGGCAGCGCCCTTTAGTGGATTTTGTCTTCCAGTTATTTTACGTTTGCAAAAATGTAGGCAGCTGAGCCTGGGCTGGTATTATGAGTTGATTTGAAAGTGAAATTTTGACACTGACATAAATGTCATTTTGCTAGTTTTGGTTTTCCAAGTATGCACAAGGGCGCAACGCATTCTTGCGGTTGTATTTTAATTTTCACTTTTTTGTTTTTGTTGTCAATCATTGCAATTCAAAAAATGTGTGTGTGTATGTGACTTACTGATTTAATAGCTATCTTGCTTTGCATTGTGGTTGTGCATTAAGATAATTCAGTTCTCAAGCTTGAACTGTTTGGAAAGTCCACAAGTATAGTAGACCTACCAGTTTGAATGTAAATTAACTGTAAACTGCTAGCTGATGTTTTGTTTAACGTTTCATTTGAAATCAGGACAAAAAAATAAATAAAATACTGTACATTTTGCCACAGTGGTTAAAGATTTTTTCAGATCTAGCTAATGCATATTAATATCAAGAGTAAACCACCAAGTAAGCCATAAACCTGAGCTTCTTAAAAAAAGTCAAGGATTTTTTCCCTTCATTTTATGAGCCCTCAACAATTCTTTGCTTCTGATATAATCTGCAATCAGTGTTTCCTCTAGGATTTTTTCCAGCTGTGATGGCAGGCCTTTTTTACACAGATCTACCAACTACCTGTGGCGTTATTTAATGACAAATGTCGTGAGCGCAGTATTAGAAGTCGAGATCGCATTTATGTAATAGCCTACAGCATGCGGATCTCTTTGCTTGCGCGCCGATTTTTTCTGCTCATGCACAAAACTTCTTGCACGCCCCCTCAAATATAAGCCGCTTTAAGAGCGTGCAGATCTTCTTGTGCGCTCTCAAATAAACTATATAATAAATAATATAATAAATATAATAAATAAATTATCACCCGCTATTAAAAAAATAGAATGTTTTGAATGAGAAGCTGTAATGTAGCCGTGGCAGGATGAATCTTGGCGTGGCGCCCCGCCATGGAAGAATGAATGTAGCGGAAACCATGTGCAATGAACTGTTGGTTGTCTAAAAAGTAATATTTAATGCCACTAAAGAATACCAAAAAAATTGTATGATGTATTTAACACCTTTCCAACATTAATAATAGGTAATAATTTGTGTAAAAATTGAAAAAAGGATATAAGAATTATTTTTGAAACATCACGTTTTTTAATAAATTGCAATACTATTTTACATAAAAAAACATTTTTTTTCTTAATTATTCAAATTGTTTTACAAAAAAAAAACATATATATATATACAGCTGAAGTCAAAATTATTCGCCCTCCTGTGATTTTTATCAAATATTTCCAAACAGTTTAAAAGAGCAAATATTTTTTAGTCCTTTCAAGTATTTCCTAAAATATTTTTCTTCAGCAGAAAGTCTGATTTGTTTTATTTCAGCTAGATTAAATAATTTAAATTTAACAGGAGGGCTAATAATTCTGACTTCAACTATATATATAGTTCTTAAATCCAGAACTCAAGTTTTGCTTTTCTCTACACAATGGACTTTTATGACAGAGGAAGAAGTGTGACACCATGTTTGAGTTTCAACAATGATGTCGTGATACAGAGGTCGTCGATTCAGCAACACACAACCTCATGATTTACAGTAACTTCTGACATCACTGCTGAACAGCAAGTAATTAAATGTCTCTGACATCATCTTTTGTTGATGTCACCATGGTTAAAGTGGTGATGTTACTGTATACCCTTTGTTATCCATTAATAAAAACACTTAAGCAAGGTCTTAAAGAAGAAAAAGAGACAATACTTTTGTCAAGGTAGTGTATATAAATGTTCATACATTAAAAAAAATCTAAATATTAAAAACTTTCAAGGATTTAACATGCTGATGACCGTTAAACACGTAATAACAGTCTTGTGAAAAGGGTCCATGCTCAAACTGAAGGAAAACATCAAACAATCATGTGACTGGAGGTGTGTCTGGTTAGTACCGTGTCTTCCATGAACTCATTTAGCTGAACCTCCGTCCCCTGAGGTCACATCAACCCGAGCCACTTAAACCGATTCATGTCCTTGGCTTGCACTATCAACAGCCTGATCTGCTCATTACAACCACACCTCTGATGCCTGAGCCGCTCACGCTGGAAGATTTATGGGAAAGGAGATTAGACTGCACAATTGGAAAGCAATTTTGCACACACTTTTAAACACTTCAAAGCAACCGGCAGATTTTAGCAAGATTCTGTCCAAGTTAACGTTCACTAAACTGTCAACAGGAAATACTGTCTAATCATTTCCTGTCATTAGGCTATTTTAAAGAAGACATATATCAGGAATAAATTAGGTAGTGTTGATTTTTTACTGATAACGGAAAAGAACGTTCTTCTGAGCTTACTTATGATATATTTAGACAACAATGTGTTGTAATAATACATCCAAGATTTAAGATCTAATAATATTGACCTTAAAGATGGATTATGTAAGTTTGACACCCAGTGGTTGAACTAGGTAATGCACTCCTGGATCAAAACACATTTTCACTCGGCTCCTTCTCTGACAGCTCTACGCAAGCGCAGGTTGCCAGATTGATGTGAGTGTGCCTAACTATTGAGCCCAAAGACTGATTTGTTTTATTTCAGCTAGAACAAAGCAGTTTTACATTTTTTAAAAGCTATTTTAAGATCAAAATTATTAGCCCCTATATTTTTTAAGCTATATATTTTTTCGATAGTCAACAGAACAAACCATTATTATACAATAACTTGTAAACCTAATTAACCTAGTTAGGTCTTTAAATGTCACTTTAAGCTGTATAGAAGTGTCTTGAAAAATATCTAGAAAATATTATTTACTGTCATCATGGCAAAGATAAAATAAATCAGTTATTAGAAATGAGTTACTAAAACTATTATGTTTAGAAATGTGAAATCTTCTCTCCAGGGGGGCTAATAATTCTGACTTCAACTGTATAACTATTATCAACATAGACATTTCATGAAAAATGGACATGCAAAAACACGCTACTCTTCCCAAATGCAAATGCATCAGCACACTGGTAGTATTTGCTCTATTTGTTGTGAATTCCAGTGCAGTGACCGGCAGTGAGGTATGAAGACGCTGCTATTTCATTAACACACACAAACACATACACACTGCCAGTAAAACTCCACCTCACTCTGCCTGCATGAACCTGCCTTCCCAGCATTCCCTGATCAAAATCAACACTCCAGTGGATTACGACTTTCTGGAAGAATGATAACGCAAATATTACATTTAGATCTAAACCCACTGTACAATAGAGACATCATTTTGAAGACTTGTAAAAACAACACAGCACTCCACTGAATAGAGCGGTTGTTAGAGTGCTTGTCTTGTTGATGAATTTATATAACACACTTATCAAAGCTGACATCTGGCTTATTAGCACTGGTTAATAGCACTGCGCAGTGCACGACTTACGTGGGAAATTCAAGTGCAAAAAGCTAAGATCAGCTCTTCATTGGCATGATTATGTCAATCAACAGAACAAGTGATCTGTGTTTTTGCCAGATACAAACATTCTTGTAAAGAGTACAGACATGTGCCAAAATATTCGCTTTCTCTGGAATAACTTTCAATTCATTTTATTTTTAATATTTTAGAAGATTTCAATTTATGTGACAACCACAGTTTACAACAAATTATTTAAATAAAAGAGCTAAATAGCTCAAAAAACATAATATATAAAAATAAAAAAAATAATTATAATGTTATTTTAGTTTAGTTTAGTTTTATACTTTAAAATATAAGCATTGTAATACTAATATTGCTACAATAGTAGGATCATTGACATTTTAATAATAATAATAATAATAATAATAATAATAATAATAATAATAATAATAATAATAATAATAATAATAATAATGTTGATTTAATTAAATTAAAATTTAATGGCGAGGAAGTTTTTTTCTCGCCGCTGTCGCCACTGGCTTGCATAGTTCTGGGCACAGTGCTCATCGATGGATTACTCTTCAGTGTTTGAACTCTCAGCAATGAATATTAAACCAGACTGAAGTGAACTGAACTGAACTTAAACTCTGAAAACTGAACTGACACTGCTTCAATTCACTATAATTTTCTATGTAAAGCTGCTTTGACACAATCTACATTGGCATTGACATTTTAATAATAATACTACTATTAATAAAAATAAATAAATAATAATAATAATAATAATAATTTATTATTTTTATTATTATTATAATAACTATAACAACAACAATAATTGTATTAATATTAATTGTCATAATAATAATAATAATTTTGTTGTTGGTTTAATTATATTAATACCACCATTTCAGTGCCACTATTTTTGTTCAACAACTGAAGAATTCAGTTGTAAAACCCTCTAAATCCATCAGACCTCTTTTTTGTAAATGAGCATTTTCTATCAGGCTCCTCTGATTAGGTTCAGAAGTTTAATTTTATAGATAATGATAAGGTTATTAGCTAGTATTAGCTAGCTTTTTTTCAAAAATGTCACTTTAGACATTTCTTTGGCATCAAAACCAGCTAAATCCACTTGTGCTTTTTTTGCAAAAACCTCTAAATTCACCTATTGGGACAAGACATTGTAATTAGTTGAAATTTTTTTTTACCAAACATAAAACACATACACAAACCACCTGAAATTAAAAATACATAAATCTTGCATAAAATGCGTTTTGAAGTAAGAGACGTTTTCATTTGCCATTCACTGACAATCAGGCTCATGCAGTTCATCAAACTTCATCTTTAAAAAGCAAAATCAGAAGCAAAATAAAACAGTCTCCTCATAAAGCCGGCATATCAGCATGCTCCTACATTGAAAACATGATTCGATTCGTGCCTTCTGATTGGTTCTCGAGACATAGCTATTTGTTGAACATGTACTACGTGCCTGAAGCATTCACTAAATGTCATTATCTCATTTTTGGCGGAAGTGGCATTTATCTGAACTCTTCAATTATTTATTAAACTTTAATAAGAAATTTTTATTGTTGTCATTATTATTATTATTATTATTATTATTATTATTATTATATTTTTATTTTTTTATGAATAATACAGCAATTTTCACTCCTACTACTACCAATAATAATAATAATAATAATAATAATAATTATTATTATTATTATTATTATTACTATTATTATAATAACAATGTGGAATAAATAGTATTACAGAATGTATTGTTGTTATTATTAAATTAGTATTGCTATCTGTAAGATATTTCTATGCAATAACAATTACATCATTATAATAATAACAAAATTAATGATATTATTAATAGATGCTATTATTTTATTACTTTATTTTTATTTAATATTATTATTAGTGAAATACTAATAGTTATTAATAATTTAATAATTAATAATGTTTTAACAATTAATATTAATATTAGTTATAATAATAATGATCAGTGAACTGCGGAAATTGAAAAACATGGAAATACCAATTCATTTACAATGACCTAAACAGACAGATCAACATCCTTTCAACTCCTCCAGCTCTCCGTGAGTCAACATCCTGAAGCACGACTGAAGCCATCAAGTCAGATCTGCTCTGATCCCAGATCTGCAGTTCCTGACAGAAACGCTGATGAGTGCAAATAAAGTGCTAAAGACTCTCTCTTCAGCTCAGAGGAGATCAGATCACAGCTTTAGACACCTGATCTGTGCTGTCCTGCATGTCTCAGGAGCAGAGAAGCGTTTAACAGTGATTGTGTGTGTGTGTGTGTGTGTGTGTATGTGTGTGTGTGTGTGTGTGTGTGTGCGTGTGTGTGTGTGTGTGTGTGTGCGTGTGTGTGTGTGTGTTGTACAGTAAGCTTACACAACTAATGTGAGTGATACATCCAGGTCAAGTCCTTCCATTTACACACACACACACACACAAAAAGCACAAACATAAAGGACAGATAAGATAGTTTGCTTTCAGGACAAACAGGATTCCAGCTCACACACACACACCTCTTCACAACAGTAATTGGAAGAAGACGCTTGAAAAGATGAGGATCCTTGACACACCGATACCACATAAACGCACAACAAGTTAACAAGTGATCTAGAAGCAAAACCTCACAGCACAATAGGGCTTTTCACACCTGAAAGAGTTAAAGGTGCAGTATGTAGGATTACGGTCCAAATTTAAATTAATGGATAGTTTTTTTTGGTAGGAGGGGTTGAGTTTTTCACTTAACCCATCCTACTCAGAACGTGCGCAATATACTGACATTGAGGAGAAGAAACTGCTGAATAAAGTTGTTATTTTTGTAGGATTGCAGTCCAAACACTATATATTAGATAGTTTTTTTTACTCTGCCCCTCCTCATCTGAACGTGCACAATATACTGACACTGAGGAGAAGAAACTGCTAAATAAAGTTGTTATTTTAGTAGAATTGCAGCTGAAATACAATATATTGAATACATTTTTTTAAAACTTGGCTCCTTTTCCATTCAAACATGTGCAATATAATGACACTGGAAAGAAGAAACTGCTAAATAAAGTTGTTATTTTTGTTGGATTACAGCTCAAATACTATATATTAGATGTTTTTTTTTACTCTGCCCCTCCTCCGACGAATGTGCGCAATAAACTGAGACTGAGGAGAAGAAACTGCTAAATTAAGCTGTTATTTTTGTAGGATTGCAATCATAATACCAAAATATTGCATAGTTGTTGTTTTTTTTACTCTGCCCCTCCTCCTTTGAACGTGCGCAATATACTGACACTGAGGGGGAAGAAACTGCTAAATAAAGTTGTTATTTTAGTAGAATTGCAGCTCAAATACAATACATTGAATAATTTTTTTTTAACTTGGCTCCTTTTCCATTCAAACATGTGCAATATACTGGCACTGAAAAGAAGAAACTGCTGAATAAAGTTGTTAATTTTGTTGGATTGCAGCTCAAATACTATATATTAGAATTTTTTTTTTACTCTGCCCCTCCTCCAACGAATGTGCGCAATAAACTGAGACTGAGGAGAAGAAACTGCTGAATTAAGCTGTTATTTTGTAGGATTGCAATCATAATACAAAATATTGCATAGTTATTGTTTTTTTTACTCTGCCCCTCCTCCTTTGAACGTGCGCAATATACTGACACTGAGGAGAAGAAACTGCTAAATAAAGTTGTTATTTTAGTAGAATTGCAGCTCAAATACTATATATTGAATACATTTTTTTTTTAACTTTGCTCCTTTTCCATTCAAACATGTGCAATATACTGACACTGAAAAGAAGAAACTGCTGAATAAAGTTGTTATTTTTGTTGGATTGCAGCTCAAATACTATATATTAGATGTTTTTTTTTACTCTGCCCCTCCTCCGACGAATGTGCGCAATAAACTGAGACTGAGGAGAAGAAACTGCTAAATTAAGCTGTTATTTTTGTAGGATTGCAATCATAATACAAAATATTGCATAGTTGTTGTTTTTTTTACTCTGCCCCTCCTCCTTTGAACGTGCGCAATATACTGACACTGAGGAGAAGAAACTGCTTATTAAAGTTGTTATTTTAGTAGAATTGCAGCTCAAATACTATATATTGAATACATTTTTTTTTAACTTGGCTCCTTTTCCATTTAAACATGTGCAATATACTGACACTGAAAAGAAGAAACTGCTGAATAAAGTTGTTATTTTTGTTGGATTGCAGCTCAAATACTATATATTAGTTTTTTTTTTTGTTTTGTTTTCAATAAACTGAGACCAAGGAGAAGAAACTGCTAAATTAAGCTGTTATATTTGTAGGTTTGCAGTCATAATACAAAATATTGCATACTTTTTTTACACTGCCCCTTGTCCTTCGAACGTGTGCAATATACTGACTCAGAATAGAAGAAACTGCTGAATAAAGCTGTTATTTTGTAGAATTGCAGTCAAAATACAAAATATTGTTTTGTTTTGTTTTGTTTTTTACTCAACCCCTCCTACTTCAAATGTGCGCAATAAACTGACATAGGGACACTATAGGGACACTGGAGCATTTTAAAGCCTTGAAGATCAGTCAATTCAGCAGCAGATCATTCGTATGTCACCTTATAAACAGACCAGTTGATCGTCATGGCTTTAAAATGTTCCAGTGTCCCTGTATCTGTAGTTACACTCAGTAAACTGCAGTGAGTTCTGTGAAATTATGACCTTCACGGCCAATCACAGTCATGTCTGTTGAGCATGTGAACACAACGGAAAATCAGAGCTGTTTAGGAACGTGATAAACAGTACTGTTATCGGGAAATGGACATCTTTAAAATCTCAGTACCGATTGGTATCAAATATCAGTATCATGACAGCACTTGTAGGAAGTGAAGAAGCGGCTGCAGTGAGTCTTTGAAAAAAAAGTCAAACTCAAATACTCAATGTTTGATGAATCTGTCATTGAGGATAAGAATGAAAACAAAGTGTAAATAGTTGTGAAAATATTGTCATACTAACAGTTTCTGAATTATTATCTCTTCCATGAGACCTTATACTCTTAGTTTCTCTCTATGAGAAACTAACAGCAGATGCCGAAAGCACATTCAGTGCATTGTCCCGATCTCTGGATGCATTCCAGAATGATGCAACCATTATTGCCTAGAGCAGGTTATGGCAGAAACACATTCCACAAAACCTGGCACATAAGAGGTAGTTTTTACATACTTAAGTTGTTTACATTAAAAAAGCCTCTATGAGAACCCCAGTGTAACTGGTCTGGTTGCTATATGTGGCAATCTATTGCACAAAATATTTATCTTATCCTAAAGCAAGGTTATATTATGTATCAATCACTTTCTTTATCAATTTTGCAAGCAAATTGGCATGTTCACACAACTTAAGTGTTTGTCAAGTGTTCTTGTAATCTCAAAAGGACTTTGTTTGGGTAAAATAATAACTTTTGTCACACTATTTACAGTATGTACTGTATAGCTGACCAATACCCCTACCCAACCTCTTAACTAAACCCAACCGACAGTGTTTTCAAAAGCAATCCAGAAAAAAAGCCCTCATGGCTGCCTTATTTTTACCTTGTTTTCAGATTTTACCACATTCTTACCCTGTTATTTACTTGTTTATTTTATTTTTGGCCTTTTGTTTTGCCTGCTTTTTGGAACCGTTCTTTGCCAGATATGAACTCTGTCATCGCGGTCAACTCCTCTCTGCATCTCAAGTCTGCCAACGTACGTGACAAGCTGCTGGGCAAACTGGTAACAGCGAATAATGTCGTCCACACGGAGGTAAGTGGTCAGCCGGTAGCGTGAAAAGAAACAGAAGCCGGCGGCGTCATACTGCCCCATAGTGTTCGTTTTAAAGACTAAATGTAGCCATACATAGCTCTGGCTACATAATTCGTGCTCTCCAGAAATGTATATAGGGCAATGTTTTCGCAATGAGCCTGTGTTTTGCATACTGCATGTAATGGCAGCGTATTTGTAAGACATATTTGTCTTTTTATAGTTTATTTTAATAATTAAAGCATAGAGCCAGATGGAATCTGCGGGCATTTTTTGCTATTTCTGCGCAAAATTTTGTTAAAAATCTGCGGATTTTTGTGGAACGATTTTGGGAGTATCATAACTAAAACCTTAACATTTGAACTTTTATTTAAGGTTTACAATCCAAATCTATTTAGATCCACTTTATTTAGCAAACAAATTAAGTCTCTCATATAATATATCTACTAAAAGACAAAAAATATTACTTTACAAACTGTATTGTAAATAAATGATATGAATCATTTCATATAAGTCAATAATATTACTGAAATTGGTTTAAAAACTGAATATATAGTATAAATTTACAGTAATTTACACAAGTAAATAAACAAAATCAATGATGGGCTGATTGAGATAAAGTTGGTTTTATATTTGCACATTCGTTCATTGAACTGTTTCTATATAGCTTACCATGCTAATTAGAATATTCGGTCAGAATAGGCATGCCAGTATAACTTCAAAACAACATTAACACTAGCTAACTGACTGTAAACAATGCTGTACTTTGATAATCATTGGCTGCTAATATGATTTCCCAATTTAGAAATTGCGCTCGCAGATTCCGTGTGGGCCTATTAATGCAGTATAAATGTAAACAATATTTTACATTTTTATTTAAATGCTAATATTTCACCATCATTTGCTTTATTCTGTAAATCAAATTTACACCAGGTACAAAAAATATATATAAAGTTAAACCTGCATTATTTCATCCCAGTATTATTGAAGCAAAATGTCATGCATTTATTTCTCAGGTTTCTCAGGCCTGTTATTTTTGGCATTAATATTATGTAAATATAATTCTGTGGGAGTGTTGTGGTATTTTTTATGTGATACTTCATGAAAAAAGCATTAAAATTAATCTTGTATCTCATCACTGATTTATCCAAGACAGCAATAATCTAAGCACAATTCTGCTTAGCTTTCAATGTATGGACATTTTGAATTTATGTAGATTATGTCATTCTTAATATTAATAAAACATTATTAATTAATCATACTGATTAGAACTGGTAATAGTAAGGTGACACGGTGGCTCAGTGGTTAGCACAGTCACCTCACAGCAGGAAAGTCGCTGGTTTGAGTCCCGGCTGGGTCAGTTGACATTTCTGTGATTGATTAGACCTAGGTCTAACTTGTTCAAAATGGTCCACTAGGTTGAAACTACAGGATGGTAACACCATGTGATATTTCAGTTTTTCTTTTTTAATAAATCTGCAAAAATGTCAACAATTCTGTGTTTTTCTGTCAATATGCGGTGCTGTGAATACATTAATGAGGAAAATAATTAACGTAAATTATTTAAGCACATGGCTGCAATATAACAAAAAAAAATGTAGGGGGGCTGAATACTTTCCATACCCCTGCATATAATCTACATTTTACAGAATAAATGGCATGTTTAATCAGTAAAGGCTACAGTATGTGTGATTTGTGCAGATGTGATGTGAGTTCAGGTGTCAGTAGGCCTTCATAACATTTCAATGTACTTGCTTGAACGCCTGGAGCACAGTATGCAAGACAGTCCCCATAGTAAACAAAACAACTGCCGCATTCATTGAATATCTCTGAAACACTACAGGAATACAAATGAGGGCCAAAACACACAAACTCAAGAACAAAAGCCTATTTGTGTTAGAGGATTTTCACACATTATATAAATATGATGTCACTTAAATACGTGTGTGAAGAGGTTTTCTAAATGTTTCTAGATATAATTTCACGCACACACATATGAAAACACACACACACACACACACACACACACACACACGTACGCACGCACGCACACACACACACACACACACACACACACACACACACACACACATTTAAATGTAATCAGTATTTATACAAAAATGTTGCACTAACCTTAACTCAAATTTTATAAATAAACTCAAATAAACTCGGCAGAATTACAATTGCTATCATTTGTTGAGATTGAAAATCTGGGTTATTCCACATAAAGCACAAATAAATAAAATCATGCCTGAAGTCATGCCACATTTTTAATAATAACAATAATAATAAATCCTTACATTTATATAGCACTTTTCTGGACACTCGCTTTTAGACGTTGAGGGGATCTCCTCATTCACCACCAGTGTGCAGCATCCACCTGAGGACGGCAGCCATATTGTGCCAGACCACACACCAGCTGATTGGTGGAGAGGAGACAGAGTGATGAAGCCAAGTATCATATGGAGATGGATTGGAGGCTATGATGGATAGAGGCCAGTGGGCAAATTTGGCCAGGATGCTGGGGTGAAACCCCTACTTCTTTCTGGGATTTTGAATGACCACAGAGAGTCAGGACCTCTGTCTCATCCGAAAGACGTTGCTCCCTGAGCAGTATAGAATCCTCTTCACTACACTGGGGTGGTAGGACCCACACAGACTGCAGGTTGAGCGCCCACTGCTGGTCTCACTAACACCACTTTGGGCAGCAACCTAGCTTTCCCATGTGGTCTCCCATCCAGGTACTGACCAGGCGCAGCCCTGCTTAGCTTCAGTGGGTAACCATGTGAGAGTTGCAGAGAGCTAGCTGCTGGCTATTTTATTTTATGCACCTGAAAAATCATTAAAAATACAATAATGCTCAAAATTACACTATTTTTATGTTAAATTTGTAAGAAATGAAAATAGAATAAAATGAAAAATCATATATTCTGAGAAACACACACACACACACATAAATGTATATATATATATATATATATATATATATATATATATATATATATATATATATATATATATATATATATATATATATACAACAGTTCTGTCCGGTTCTTGAATCTGATTGGCTGATAGCCGTGAGATATTCTGCAGAAACAGCATTCATACAGCCTCTTCTCTCTGGTGTATTACATACAGTGACAGCAGCAATAAACTCACTAGTTTGACAAATATGCAGCTGTTGGACAACATAATGTACTTTTGAGGCTTTTTTAGAAGAGAATGTAGTTGTTTAGATTGCAGTGTATTTATAAGAATAGTGCTTATTTTAAATATTCATAATTTCTGAGATTCAGTGCATCAGCAGCATACCTGCCAACACTCCCGTTTTTCCCTGGAGTCTCCCGTATTTCAGACCAATCTCCTGCAACCATCCTGTTTTGTTATTTCTCCCGGAAAACTCCCGTAAATTCACCCCCTCCCCCCCCCTTTTTTTTTTGGTACAGTCTATAAACACCCCCGGGTTCGCCAACTTTGGTACAGTACCCGATCGCAACGGCCACCCAAAACCCCATCCTATCCCGGTTCTCAACAGTGTTATTCAGAGACCTCACCCCCGAACATCCCATTCCCCCGGTCTCCTGGATTTTCAGAGACAAATTTTGGCAGGTATGATCAGCTGCCATCAGTCTGTCATACTGAGCAGAGCAAAGACGGCTGACGTTCCACCACAAGATGGCGACAGAGACTGCATAATAAGTCCTCAGGAGAGAAAAACAGTATTTTCTCAGCTAACATTTCAAACTACAGCTGAAAAAATCATTAGAGAACTGGTATGTGACACTCTAAGTCGATCTTTCTCTTTGGTATGTTATAGTGCTGTATTTATACCATAGTAATCTGGTAGTGTTTGCTTTGCTTTAGCTTTTTCGGGGTGAATTTATGTGAAATCCCGATTGCAACATTAAAGAAATACTGGGAAATCTCTGTAGACTGATGGCATTTCAGGCCTTTCAGCCTTATAATCTTAAAATGTAAGCAAATTCACCTGTTTTGCCATCGCTTTGGACATTATGCTAGAGAATCATTCAAATACTAGCTCTAAAGTGACATTGGTGACAGTTTTTCTCTGTTCTGACGTCAGCTCCATATGTGAATGAATGGTGGAAGAAAGCAGTTCATCGTACAAAAGAATTTGAGACTCCCCGCGTTTGATTTTCTTTTTATATACACGATTATGCCATCACACTGTTGTATAAACACAACATCGCACTGCTACAAGTGTTAGATTGCGTTTATACAACAGTTCGATGGCATAATCGATGTATATCATCACTGGTGGGAAAATAAGGCACTCGGCCTGCGACCAGTGCCAATATACAGCCATATCGCACAGCTACTTTATTTAAACCATTTTAGAGCAAGTTAGCTGACCATTTGATCTTTTCCATCTTCACATTAATATGCCTTTTTTTTAAATACGCCATCTCAGCTGTCCCACCACAAAACAATCAGACCACAGAGTTACTGTGCAAATATCCAGAGCCACTAACCATGAAAAACACACACACACAAAGACAACTAAACAGGATACAGTATAAAAGACATACAGCTTAACACACAGCCCTCTCACATAAATAACAGCCACAACTCAGAAAGCTAGAAAGGCAAATGTGGCACATCAGTGCCCAAAGAACTGCAGACTTAAACATTATTCAGAAAGGCTGCTTCTTCTCTTCTAGGATTTATAGTCTCTGTCTGCTCTCTGCCAGTTTCCTCATGGTTGGCACAAAAGAGATTTTTTAGGTCCTCAGATGGTTGCATAGCAAAAGTTGGAAGAGCATTAAGCCACTATGGTCCACCAGATATATAGTTTACCACCCGATATCATACTTTGCCCCTAGGAAAATTCCTTAGATGTTGTGTAATTTGTTTGTAACACACTAAATGGTGCACAACACCTGGAGCAACTTAAGGAAACTCTGACTGAGAAAATACAGCATGGAATATAGAGTTTTAGATCCACATATCCTTTAATAAAGTTGAATTATTACTCGTGTATATTTCTGTTAGGATGAAAGCTTGTGTGGTTAATAGTCAGTAGCGCATCACTGGGACCACATTCCATGTTCACCACAGACTGCTTCTTTAAATAAACACACAAATACTGCTAATCACTGACAGCCGTTACTGAGAGTGATTATTATACTTCACTAGCTCTAAATCTCATGTGAAGATCTCACTGTAAAGCTCTACAGATGAGACATTTTACAAAAAGGTTTCATTTACTAATATTAGTCAGATAAGTTAACATGGACTAACAATAGCTATGTTTCCATCCACCTATTTTTTATGCGTATTTTGTAATATTGAATAAAAAATGCTAAATGGAAATGCCAAGAGGAGCATCAGTTAATAAAACGTGAGTAAAACCTATACGCACAACTGACTAGGATTTTTATCCAATAAGAACAAATGCTCAAAACTATGATGGAAACACATTTACTGCATAAATTCCAGCATGCGCATCCAAAACGTCATGTGATTTTGTTTTAACAGATCACGTGATAACAAAAATGGACAACACAGGTTCATTGTTAAAACGTACCACTATACATTTCTGGAGAGTGTGAATTATGTAGCCATGTAGCTCTCAATTATCGAGCTACGTATGGCTGCATTTTATATTTAAAACGTGCGCTACAGGGCAGTATGACGCCAACGACGGCTTCTGTTTCTTTTCGCGCTACCAGCTAACGGCTTACCTCCGTGTGGACGGCTTTTCCGCTGTTACCAGTCTGCCCAGTAGCTTACCCCGTATGTTGGTGAACTAGAAATGCAGAGAGTTGACCGCGATGATGGGGTTTGATTCTGGTAAAGAATAATTCCAGAAAATAGGTAAAACAAAAACAAACAGCAAAAAAATTAAATAAACAAGTAAATAACCAGGTGAGAATGTGGTAAGATCTGAAAACGTGGTAAAAATCAGGCGGCCGTGAGGTTTTTTTTCTGAATTGGGGGTAGGTGGGGTACTGGTCAGTATAAAAAAAAACCTCCTGGGACATATTTCATGCTCTCCAGAAATGTATACAGGGGTATGTATCCATAAAGAGCCTGGGTTGCAAATGGACACAATGGGACGGCATTATTAGACAAATCAATGGACTGACCACATTGTAAAACATCTGAAATGTTGTTTTGGTCAGTCTAAAATCCCTAAGCCAAAGTATATCATCAAACAGTTCCTTTGTATAATTAGCACTTCTTGTGTGTATTGCCTCTTCTTGTTGAATCGCTGAATGCTTCCTTAATTAAAAGTTGACTTGGACAAAAGCATCTGCTAAATGACTAAAACTCTCTGTTCTCTGCATTGAATAGTCCTGGCAACAACTAATACAACCATTTCAAGCACACTATTTAACACATTGTTTTAAGCCATTAAATAATGATGCAAACATAAATTGCTTTGCATGATTAATTTAAATACTCTCCTCCCATAAAATCTATTTCTAATCCGGAAGTTCCCAAAAATGCATATTCAGTAAGGTCAGGTGCAAAAGTATCTGTGTTCAAACCTTTTATCACTCATCTTCACTCTGCATGTGTTTAGCTATACTGACAGTACTGTTTTAATGCCAAGGATGCAGTAAATGGTGCAGCAAATCTGGTCCTTAAAATTTACAGCTGTACTTTTATTATCTATTATATATATATATATATATATATATATATATATATATATATATATATATATATATATATATATATATATAGGTAAGTATGTTCACAATCTATACTAACACGTCTTACAACAACTGTTAATTTTCAGTATATTTCAGTAACTTGTTAAATTCAGTTTTTCTGACTGCATTGAAAAGCCTTTAACTCAGCTCCATAAATTTTTATGGATACAACCATGGTTTCTGAAGTTACCAAGATGTTAGCAGACATAATAGATTACTAGAGTCCAAAGGTAAACCTCTGATGTGAAACAATGCTAAGAACAATCCTTTGGGCACGCTGGACTTGTGCAGTATATATATATACATGCCTTTCAGACTTAAATTTCACAGAGGGTACACATTTAGATGTCATAACAATCACAAGTTTACAATTTAGGCTTTGAATACACTACAAAAGGGCCTGGTAGTTGCAAAAAAAGTGCAAACTAAAATAACATTCGGTATAATTCCAGTAAACATTAGTATAAACTTTGAAAATGAAGCCATTGATTATGTATTAAAATGTTGATTCATCACTTTTGACACAAGGTTATGTGTGAATAATTAACAAATGGTAATAGTGTTTGCAAATGTAATAAACTATGCTTTTTATTAGTCATGATGTATGTGATCATGCTACAAGAGATTCATTCCAAATATACTCCAGACATGGCAAATGTCTCCTTTTAGTCAATTAAGGCCAACTTGAAGAGTGCAAGTTCTGTACTATTAGAAATGATCATTTCATTAGTAAACCTGTTTGAAACCATTTTAGGATTTTTAGAACATACTTTGTGCCCTAGGTATGGAAAGCCAAAAAGCTCTTTTCAAAGAATGACCCACTTGTTTACATTTCTTAACATTAACTAAACTAAACTAACACTAGCATAGCATTTATTAAAGAGTACCTATTATGCCCTTTTTACAGAATGTAAAATTATTCTCTGATGTCCCTACAGTGTATGTGACGTTTCAGCTCACACACCCACAAATAAAGTTTTATAATTCTTTGAAACTGTCCCTTGTAGGCTTTGATCCTAATTAGGCCATTTTGGTGACTGTCACTTTAAATTCAAATAAGATTGTGCTCTTTTCAAAAGAGGGTGGAGCTACAAATGCCTGTCAGCATAGTAGCAGATTCAAAAACAAGACTAACTGTCCTAAGCTAATGAACATTATGAACGTTCCTAATAGGTGGGGCTTTCCCCCTCTGATGACACGTGAAACGGGAGAATGTCAATCAAAGTGTTTCTGCCGACAGTTTTTATGAAGTGTAATTATATAAAATAAAATGTTTACATTTTTACCATTAGAAGTTGGTTATATTCACAGACTTTTGCCACACAACCTTGTTTAAACTGCACATAAAAGTCATTCTTACATAATAGGTCCCCTATAAATGTAGCATATTAAAAGAGCTTAGGTCAAAAGTAAACCCCATTTAGACATAATCTAATGTTAGTCGTAATACCAACTGTAAACGAGGTCTTAGTGCAAAAAAACAAGGTTTAAAGTAGGACCACATGATATTGGAAAAACCTGACATTGCAATATTACATTTTTCTGATTTATATATTTGAAGTCAGAATTATTAGCCCCCCTGAATTATTATCCCCCGTTTATTTTTTCCTCCAATTTCTGTTTAACGGAGAGAAGATTTTTTTCAACACATTTCTAAACATAATAGTTTTATTAACTCATTTCTAATAACTGATTTATTATCTTTACTAAGATGACAGTAAATAATATTTGACTAGATTTTTTCAAGACACTTCTATACAGCTTAAAGTGACATTTATGGCTTAACTAGGTTAATTAGGTTAACTAGGCAGGTTAGGGTAATTAGGCAAGTTATTGTATAACGATTGTTTGTTCTGTAGACTATAAAAAAAATATAGCTTAAAGAGGCTAATAATTTTGACCATAAAATGGCTTTAAAAAAGTTTTGAAACTGCTTTTATTCTAGCCAAAATAAAACAAATAAGACTTTCTCCGGATTAAAAAAAGTAATAAGACATGCTATGAAATTTTCTTGCAACCTAGGCTCATTCTGAAAACATACCTATACATACATTTCTGGAGAGCACCAAATACTTCTAGGAGGTACATTTTTTTTGCAGGTTTTGTTTACCAGAATCCACCAGAGGCCGCTGTGTACACTTTTTCAGATCTCAAATTTCTTTTACGAGTGCCATTTGAGCCTGCTCTACTCACGTAAATCCACCAGAGGCCACTGTCGTCTGACTGAATAACTGACCGATTGACTAACCAAGCCCTCTCCATCCCTCCAACCCAAACAATAGTATTTTCATAAGCACCGGACTTTCATGAGCTAACCGGACAAACTGGTTGCGGTGGGACAGCCCTCCACACGGAGGCGAGCGGCCGGCTGGCAAGCGCCGAAAGGAACGGCGTCACACCGCTCCGCAGCGTTCGCTTAAATAAATGAAATGCAGCCGTACGTACCTCCGGCTACATATTTGTATATTTGCGGTCTACATATTTGCGGCCTCCAGAAACGCCTACGGGACTACGGTCTCAGAATGAGCCTGGGTTGCAAAATTAAGCAATTTTTTCCTTAAAACGAGCAAAATAAAATGCCAATGGAGTAAGTAAAATAATATTATGTTTCCATTATGTTTTACACAAGACATTTTTTGCAGTACAATCGTAAAATAACAGTTTTTAGTCTTCATCGTACAAAATAATGAAATACAAGTAATCTTTGTTATACGTCTGAAGTTATAATTTACTGTGCTCAAATGTTTTAAACTTACAAAATGTTCAGTCACACACCTGGAAAAACACAGTCTAATGATACTTTTACTCTATTATGGCTAAACTTAAACAAATTACATGTGTTCTGTGGCTTCTGGTCAACTATAATTCAGACTAAAGGTTGAAACACCCTGTGATGTGACTACTACAAATGCGCATACTGTGATCTCAATGCTGAAACAAAATATTGTACAGCCAGTTTAAAGTACCACTTTGGACACGGACGGGTTAACTAGTCATCGTAAGGCATTTTAAATGACCTTTTGTCCTGATTTTCACTGTGTTGCTGGAACGAGATCTCTCAACCGACAGCATGACCTAAAGGTTAGTCAGCCGGTCAGCTGGAGTCGTCCATACCGAAGACAGATCATGGCTTGCAGGGCTAGTCTCTCTTTTCACCACGATCGCTAAAAGAGGGACTCATTCATGATCTGTGTATCATCGCCAGCTGCGTCAGTCAAAATGAACCAGCAGTACAGTGAGTCATGGGCCAGCATTTGTTACGTCTGCATCATCTACGCATCACTGGCTCGTTTGTTTATCTCCAGAAGAAGCCTTGAGAATAGACAGCTTGAATGTGATGCACTCAGATTTTCACGCTGAGCATGTAATGAGTGCATCAGACGGGCTTTTGCTGTTGCGGAAGGCAATGAAAGAAATAACCAAATATATTTGGAAAAATTATTTTTTTTATTATTTTATGTATTAAAGTCAAAAGGATAAAATATTAATGATAATAATGATAAAAATAACAATTGTTTTAAAAATAAAAAAAAAATTACATACAGCAAAAATGCAATAGATGAATGGGGTCTTGAAAATAAATAAATAAATAAAGGGGTGGACATTATTATTATTATAACTATGTATTATTATTATTAATATTATTATTATTATATTTATATTAATAATAATAATATCCACCCCTTTATTTTTAAATAAATAATGTATTATTGTTGTTGTTGTTAATATTGTTATTAATAATAATAATAATAATAATAATAATAATATTTTTACTTCTATTATTATTATTTTGATTACTATATATATTCTTATTATTATTATTATTATTAATGATTCATTCATTCTTTTCAGCTAAGTCTCTTAATTAATCCAGGGTTGCCACACCAGAATGAACCGCCAACTTAACCAGCACATGTTTTACGCAGTGGATGCCCTTCCAGCCGCAACCCATCTCTGGGAAACACCCATACACACTCATTCACACTCATACATTACGAACAATTTAGCCTTCCCAATTCACCTGTACCGCATGTCTTTGGACTGTGGGGGAAACCGGAGCACCCGGAGGAACATGCAAACTCCACACAAAAACGCCAACTGGCCCAGCCGAGGCTTGAACCAGCGACCTTCTTGCTGTGAGGCGACAGCACTACCTACTGCACCACCCTATTGTTAATGATATTTATAATATTTATAATAATTATAATATTATTAATATTAATATTTTACAATTATTATTGTTATTATTATTACTATAAATATTATTATTATTTATAGTAGTAATAATATAATAATAATAATAATAATAATAATAATAATAATAATCAGAATAATCAGAATAATCAGAATAATCATATGAAATAATATGTACTCCTTTATTTATTTCTATATAAATAAATATAATAATAATTATTATTATTATTATTTATAGTAGTGATGATAATAATAATAATAATAATAATAAGAAGAAGAAGAAGAAGAAGAAGAATACCCACCCCTTTATTTTTTTATTTTTTAAATAATTAATATTATTGTTATTAAAAATATTGTTATTTTATTATTATTATTATTGTTGTTGTTGTTGTTGTTGTTGTTTTTTATCATTATTGTTTATAGTAGTAGTAGTAGTAGTAATAATAATAATTTAATACAAAATAATATTCTTTATTTTTAATTTAAATATTTTTTATCTTAATTTAAATAAATAATATATTATTATTATTATTATTACTGGTTACAATATAGGTATATCAATTAACATCAGTTCATTAACGAGTAGTTAGTAATACATTTCTTACAGGACTTATTAATCTTTTTTAGTCAGACTCACCAAATAATATTAACAGATACAATTTTTGACTTGAATAAAGATAATAACATTAATTTAAAATACTTTGTTTAATGCTATTCAAAGCACCCATGAAATCAAAAGTAAGGTTTTGAGATGTTAATATCAGTATTGCTAGTTTTTAGGATGTCTATAAACTAGTGTACACCAAAACAGTGACAAAATTAACGTTTAGAAGTGATCAAAACTGACTGGATCAACTAATTTAATGCACACCCTTCAGAATCAAGAATTTCAGCAGAATAAGCATAAACCAATAAAAAATACTCTTTTGAAAAAAAAAATACAGAGGTTTTTGCATCTGAGCTTTTCAAATCCTAAACTGTTATCATTTAAATGTTTTGTTTTACATGAAAATGCTTATTAGGCTTTTATTAATATTCAAATAATTATAATATTCAAATAATTTACATTCAAAATTAATGCAACTGTATTAATAAGAGTAAACAAAGAGTAAAAGTAAATCTTAATATTAAGCCACTCTGAGGCAATCGGGCTTTTGTCAGGAACTTGAAACCAAGAAACAGACACACTTTACATAGTTTACATAGAGCTGATCTCCATACATGGGATGGAAAGAGTAAATGCATGTTGTTTGGCCTCTCTCTCTCTATTACTCTCAAGCTTCAGGGGCAGGATTTCTTTATCCAGCCTGTTCTGAACATCTGAATAGCTTGCATTTCCTTGTTCCACCTAATAGCTTACACACATTGCAATAATAAACCATTAACTTTGAACTGCCGCTACAGAAAATGCCTGCGTTACAGATATCAAACATGCTGTCTACGCAAACATCCACAAAATAAATGTTTCAAGCAGCAACCACTAACAAACCACGTGTTCATGCAAATTTAGATTTGAAGAAACAGTCAAAGGTTATGAATTCTTCACCACATGAACTAAAATAGCATAAAAAAAACAGTAATTCTTGCATTCAAATGCATTAAGAAGAATAAGAAACAGTCAAAAGTAATGAATTCTTCACCACATTAACTAAAATAGCATTAAAAACAGTAATTCTTGCTTTCAAATGCATTAAGAAGAATAGGAAACAGTCAAAAGTTATGAATTCTTCACCACATGAACTAAAATAGCATAAAAAACGGTAATTCTTGCATTCAAATGCATTAAGAAGAATAGGAAACAGTCAAAAATTATTAATTCTTTACCACATTAACTAAAATAGCATAAAAAACAGTAATTCTTGCATTCAAATGCATTAAGAAGAATAGGAAACAGTCAAAAATTATGAATTCTTCACCACATGAACTAAAATAGCATTAAAAACAGTAATTCTTGCATTCAAATGCATTAAGAAGAATAGGAAACAGTCAAAAGTAATGAATTCTTCACCACATGAACTAAAATAGCATAAAAAACGGTAATTCTTGCATTCAAATGCATTAAGAAGAATAGGAAACAGTCAAAAATTATTAATTCTTTACCACATTAACTAAAATAGCATAAAAAACAGTAATTCTTGCATTCAAATGCATTAAGAAGAATAGGAAACAGTCAAAAGTTATGAATTCTTCACCACATGAACTAAAATAGCATAAAAAACGGTAATTCTTGCTTTCAAATGCATTAAGAAGAATAGGAAACAGTCAAAAATTATTAATTCTTTACCACATTAACTAAAATAGCATAAAAAACAGTAATTCTTGCATTCAAATGCATTAAGAAGAATAGGAAACAGTCAAAAGTTATGAATTCTTCACCACATGAACTAAAATAGCATAAAAAACGGTAATTCTTGCTTTCAAATGCATTAAGAAGAATAGGAAACAGTCAAAAATTATTAATTCTTTACCACATTAACTAAAATAGCATAAAAACAGTAATTCTTGCATTCAAATGCATTAAGAAGAATAGGAAACAGTCAAAAATTATGAATTCTTCACCACATGAACTAAAATAGCATTAAAAACAGTAATTCTTGCATTCAAATGCATTAAGAAGAATAGGAAACAGTCAAAAGTAATGAATTCTTCACCACATGAACTAAAATAGCATAAAAAACGGTAATTCTTGCATTCAAATGCATTAAGAAGAATAGGAAACAGTCAAAAATTATTAATTCTTTACCACATTAACTAAAATAGCATAAAAAACAGTAATTCTTGCATTCAAATGCATTAAGAAGAATAGGAAACAGTCAAAAGTTATGAATTCTTCACCACATGAACTAAAATAGCATAAAAAACGGTAATTCTTGCTTTCAAATGCATTAAGAAGAATAGGAAACAGTCAAAAATTATTAATTCTTTACCACATTAACTAAAATAGCATAAAAAACAGTAATTCTTGCATTCAAATGCATTAAGAAGAATAGGAAACAGTCAAAAATTATGAATTCTTCACCACATGAACTAAAATAGCATTAAAAACAGTAATTCTTGCATTCAAATGCATTAAGAAGAATAGGAAACAGTCAAAAGTTATGAATTCTTCACCACATGAACTAAAATAGCATAAAAAACGGTAATTCTTGCATTCAAATGCATTAAGAAGAATAGGAAACAGTCAAAAATTATTAATTCTTTACCACATTAACTAAAATAGCATAAAAAACAGTAATTCTTGCATTCAAATGCATTAAGAAGAATAGGAAACAGTCAAAAGTTATGAATTCTTCACCACATGAACTAAAATAGCATAAAAAACGGTAATTCTTGCTTTCAAATGCATTAAGAAGAATAGGAAACAGTCAAAAATTATTAATTCTTTACCACATTAACTAAAATAGCATAAAAAACAGTAATTCTTGCATTCAAATGCATTAAGAAGAATAGGAAACAGTCAAAAATTATGAATTCTTCACCACATGAACTAAAATAGCATTAAAAACAGTAATTCTTGCATTCAAATGCATTAAGAAGAATAGGAAACAGTCAAAAGTAATGAATTCTTCACCACATTAACTAAAATAGCATAAAAAAAAGTAATTCTTGCTTTCAAATGCATTAAGAAGAATAGGAAACAGTCAAAAGTTATGAATTCTTCACCACATGAACTAAAATAGCATAAAAAACAGTAATTCTTGCATTCAAATGCATCAAGAAAAATAAGAAACAGTCAAAAATTATGAATTCTTTACCACATTAACTAAAATAGCATTAAAAACAGTAATTCTTGCATTCAAATGCATTAGGAAAAATATGCACTTATATTCTGAAAAAATTTAGAGATTGTGCTCTAAAGTCTTTGCATTGCATTTTCCAGAATAAAGTTCTAAATAAAAAGTCTCAAAATGTACATAATATAAGAAATCACATAATATATTTTGACAGAAGAAGAATATCTGAATAATTAATTGATAAATACGTCTAATAGAATCTTATGAATCCAAGGTGCTTATGTTAAATGTTTAATCTGTAATATACATTAATACTTTAACTCATTTTTTTAGTATTATGTAATTACATTTAAATTTAATTTCATGAGACTTTTTACAATTATTTTAATATGAATGTGACTGATGTTAATCACTGCTTCATTTGTTTGTTAATGATTTATTAATATGAAATAATGCATAAATTGAGGGAATAATGGAAAGTGATTGCTCATTTATGCTACTAGTTTGTCTTATTAATATCATAATTATTATTATTTTCATAATTATAATCAATTCATTCATTTATTCGTTCATTCATTTTCAGTTTCTTTAATTTACCTATAGTGCATGTCTTTAGACAGTAAGGGAAACCGGAGCACCCGGAGGAAACCCATGTGAACATGGGGAGAACATGCAAACTAATAATCGATTCATAATTTCATTATTATAATAATAATTTTTTTTATTATAATTTAATTATACAAAATGTATTTTAGAAATGGCCATTTATGTATTAAAATAAATTTGTATAATAATAATAATAATAATAATAATAATAATAATAATACATATTGTTATTTGTTTTATATAATTTACAATATCATTATTTAATACATTTTATTACCATTTATTATCATTATTATTCGTAGTATTTTATATCATTTACATAATTTATTATTATTATTATTATTATTATTATTATTATTATTATTATTCAGGGTTTCTGCAGGTTTCACCAAGTTAAATTTAAGACTTTTTAAGACATTTTTAAGACCAATATGAATGACATTTTTGACTCATAAAGCACTAAAGGCTAAGGAATTTTTCAAATGGCCCTGATGGAAAAAAATTATTTGCCCTATCAAATTTTTTTAAATAATTTAATAAATTTAATAATACAGTAATAAATAATCAAACATTTAATATTTTTGATATTTTTTGCAAAATATTTTAAATATTGTGTAAAAACAAGCAAGCTCTACTTGTATCCAGACACTTTTTTCCAACATAAACTTTCTTTAAAATAAAAAATGAACAAATGTTTTGAAAGTTTTAAAAACTTTAATAAACTAAATCTATGCACAACAATCTGTTCAGCGCATTGTCCTCAGCAGTAAATACATAGAGCACTTTTAAACAAATGTTATTGAAAGGAAAATAATTAAACCATTATAATAAATAGAGTTAAAATGACCTTTTTAAATAAAAGTTAAAAGTTTTTTGAGAGGGATTGTTGGTGATTGTAAGAGTTTTGGCCAGATTGGGAAGCTATACATGAACGAAGGAAAATTAAGACCTATTTAAAAAAGATTTAAGCCCTGCAACACAATATTTCGGCAAATTTAAAACTTTTTAAGGGCTAAAAGTTTATGTTTGGGATTTAAGACATTTTAAGACTTTTTAAGACAGAGGAAACCCTGATTATTATTATTATTATTATTATTATTATTATTATTATTATTATACAATAGGGGCCTATTAGTAAACACCAATTAATTCAACAATGAGCAGTGAGTAACACATTTGTTGCATGTATGTATGAAATCGTTTAAAAAATTACAACTGCTCACTAATCTATTAAATAACATTACCAGATACACATTTTGCCTTATTAGCATAAGTATTAACTATTATAAAGGGCAAAAACAACATCATATGCTTTCATGGAGTGGGCGGGTCTGCAAGTCTCCATCCAAAACACCTTAGCAGCACACAAAACCTCTCAGAATACCTTAACAACAAGTACTGTAATTCTCCAACAACTGGTCTGCACAGATTAACCCGAGATGAAAACCAATACCAGTAGAGAGTTATGAATGAGTTTCGAATACAAGCTATGGTACAGAATATGTCAAATACAGTATGTATGATTATTATATGAGTGCACAAACATGAACTGCTTGTCAGACAGTGTTTGCTGAAATGTGTGAGCTGTCACCTGAAGCACGAAATCATTCACAACTTGACGAATCCGTCAACAAACGATAATAAATCGAAGTCTGTCACAGAAACACGCGCTCGTCAGAGAACTCCCGCGAAATATGCAAATACGCGCTCACCTGTTTATAGATACACTTCACGTTTATTCAAACCAGCCAAAACAGTTTAAAAACACAGTTAAAACATTTACCACAACAAAAAAATATATCAGCACTGACTGAACACTGCATACCAAACATAACGTGACTTTCACAGCTGTCACGCAACTGTCTTAAGCAACAGAAGGACTCTGCTTTAAAGTTTTTGTTAATAAGAGAAAAGGAATAGAGCGTAAAATGTAGAGGTCATGTGTGAACGTCCTCTTACCTGTGCAGAATCGCTTTCACCTGTGTCAACGGTGGCCATGTTGAAGATCCCAAAGCAACTGTACACATTGACAAATATGCCTCAGTCGGTGTGCGCCAACTTCCTGCTCTGGCCATTGGCTCTGTTCCTGAAAAATATGTATGCCATCATGCAATAACTAGCTAGAAGTTTCCTGGTACATGGCGAATGCTTTCGAGAAAGTATTATGTTGGAATAACAAACGGCATTGCGTTTAAATGTTGTGTATATCTTTCCTAGTGTTGTGATGTTAGGATAGAGTCACTATTGAAGAATAGCAAATTAAAAATGTAGCCTAAATAAATGGGATAAGAACACTTCACGGGAAAAAAAAAATACATAAACAATATAAGTGGACACAATCTTTGTTTTCACAATCAAAGTTTTGAAGTCATGCAACTTCAATTTTGTCTTCGTTAATGTTGCTTTGTCAATAATAGTGGTGGGGGCTATAATTTAATATTATCTTCAAAAAACACTTTGCAGAATTGTTGTTTTGTTGTAAGTTCACTTTAGCAAATAAATAAAATGAAAGCTAATAAAAAAATTTAACTAAGAACTGAAGTAATGGCATTTGATGGGAAGTTGTTTTATATAGAACACAAGATGGCGCCATTGTTAAACATTTCAAAGGGTTTATATTTAGATTGGCTCTTTAGATTGGCATTGTGTGCGTGTGTGTGTGTGTGTGTGTGTGTGTGTGTGTGTGCGTGCGTGCGTGCGTGCGTGCGTGCGTGTGTGCATATCAGCTTTTTTGGAACATTGTAAAACCGAACAGTCAACTTTATCGAATGAAATGAGTGAAAGTTAATTCTACTCATAATGTGTTAATTAAATACCTTATTACATCAACTTAAATTGAGTAAGTTCACAGTACTCATATAAATGTTTTTTTTTTTACTTAAATGGTTTGTAGCAATCGGTTTCCTCAAACAGTTTGAGTTGGGTTTATTATTGGGTTTTAAAGTACTCGGTTGGTTTGAGTTCACTTCATTTATTGTGTTTTACTGTGCTTCGTTTACTGAAATGGATTCAATTCACAGCACTCATTAGGATTAGTTTTTGAACTTAAATGGTTTGTTGCAATCGATTTCATCAAATGGTTTGAGTTACCTTATTAGGTTTTACAGTGTAATGTTACTGTAGCTTGTGTGATACAAGCTACAGTCATTTACATATATTTTTTAAAATTACATCTAATTTATTAATTTAACCTATTTAAGTGTTCAGTGTTTTGAGGGATATTTAGTCTCTGACCTTCATTATCATTTGATTAGTTATTTCAGAAGTTACTGTAGGTCAGACTATACAAACTAGGCATCTAATTCTACTGTATTTTAGGCTATATGTTGATACCAATACCAATTTTCCTAAAAGTGTCATGTGAACACCTCGGTGCACTAGATCTGCCAGTTTCAGACTGTTGTATGATTTTTTTTTCTTGCATTAACCATTAGGGGTGATTAAATGTATGTTTATATTATCCGTTATTTTAATCATTAACGTTATTATTTAAAATATAAAACTATTTCTGGGCAACACGGTGGTGCAGTGGGTAGCACAATCGCCTCGCAGTAAGGTCGCTGGTTCGAGCAACGGCTGGGTCAAATGGCGTTTCTGTGTGGAGTTTGCATGTTCTCCCCATGTTCGCGTGTGTTTCCTCTGGTTGCTCCAGTTTCCCCCACAAGTCCAAAGATATGTGGTATAGGTGAATTGGTTATGCTAAAATTGTCTGTAGTGTGAATAAGTGTGTATGGATGTTTCCCTGTGATGGGTTGCAGCTGGAAGGGCATCCGCTGCGTAAAACATATGCTAGATAAGTTGGCAGTTCATTCCGCTGTGGCGACCCCAGATTATTAAAGGGACTTAGCCGAAAATTTAAATAAATGAATGAATAAAACTATTTCTCACTATTAAGGGGCTGACAAACCAGCTGAACGTTGTTCAGGGGGAGTCAAGCTTTAATTGGGGGGTCAATCCGCTCCAAACCCCCCTGCAATTCGCACCCTGATGGTAACTACTATAAAAATAATTATTATTATTTTATAATTTACTGTACCCAGGTTTTAGGCTTTTATTACTATTATTATTATTTTTTTTACATATTTTTAAATTAAAACCCTTTTTATACACATAGTTTGCCACTCTTTATGTTTTTACCCGTTTCTCACAACAATATACAACAATTTGTAATAAAATAAAAATAAAATGAACTTTAACATGATCACTTTTTATTTTCTTGGTAAGTATATAAGTGTGTTTAATTGTATAAAAATATGTTACAATGAGTAATGATGGAATTTTTTTCACCCATAACTTCACATTTTATTCTTTTAATAAAAAGATATTTGAAACATTAGAATCTGTACTTTACATTCTATGTAAATAAAAACACTCTCATAAATTAAATTTGATGTGAACACCAAAACATTACCTCATTTACGATTTAATTTAATTCAGTTCATCTTTATATCTATAGCACTTTTACAATGTAGATTGTCAAAGCAGCTTAACATAGAAGTTATAGTAAATTGAAACTGTGTCAGTCCATATTAATATATATGTTTCTCAGGGAAACAGAACTAATATTTGTAGTTAATATTATTTTATTATTAATAGTTTTATTTTGTAAACTACTAATGACATTTCTTTACAATTTAAAATAAAAAGGTTTTAATGTATAGCATTTATTATATTGCATATAACAACAAAAAGGTAACAAGCTTTCAGAGATATTAATTTTTTAAGACAACATGCCAATATTTTTCAAGGGTTTCAATCAGTATCAATAATAATAATAATAATAGGTGGTTCATTCCGCTGTTGCGACCTCTGAAATAGAGACTAAGCTGAAGGAAAATGAATGAAGGAATAATAATAATAATAATAACCCTGATTTCCATTTATTCATTCATTCATTCATTTTCTTTTCAGTTCAGTCCCTTTATTAATCAGGGGTCGCCACGGAATGAACCGCCAGCTTATCCAGCATATGTTTTATGCAGCAGATGCCCTTCCAGCTGCAACCCATAAATAGGAAACATCCATACACACTCATTCACACACATACACTATGGACAATTTAGCTTACCCAATTCACCTATACCACGTATATGACCTTCTTGCTGTGAGGCGAACGCGCTACCCACTGCACCACCGTGCAGTCCCCCCCCCCCCCCCCCCACTACTAATCACAACAAATGAAATATTTGTTATTTTGACCGCTACAAAACTCTAAATAACAATACTTTTGTTTTAAATTTAGAGGATTTTTTACCACCTTTTAGACCTTTAGAGAATAAAAATATATATTAACAAATATGAAAACTAAATTATATTATAAAAAATATTATAACAAAACATATATAAACAAATCTTAACATTTTCATTAAACCCTTACCAAAATAAATGAAAAAAATCCAGAGAAACTGAGAATTTCCAAGTGGTCTCTTCATTTTTCTTTTTCTCTTTGTGATAATGTTGAAAATGCTCAATTTGTAACAATAATTTGTCCAACGGTAAATAACCAGTGGAGTAAAAACTGTAACAAATATCTCATTAGTCAGACACAGTATTAATGTGTTTGCGTTTGCATACTGACGCTTGTAAGACAACAGTCAACATGCTAACACAACTTAACCTTTCAGTAAATAGAAGTAAAAATGTTTGGTCAGTGCAGAGTAAACACACAGAGCTCTGAGTCACTGCTGTAATGATGTTTGTTCTACAGGCCATTTGTCTTTAAAATACCAGGAGCGTGTTACAGCAGAGTAAGACGTTCAGGGCAGCTATTACAAGTGTTACACTTCAGAGAAAAATTCCCCATGTGTGCACCATCACCATAATCGCCCTGACTCTCAGAAAAATGCCAGACATTCTCACTCTCAGCTACCCTGAATAATGTTTTTGATTGATGAAGTTTTACTTACATGTAATGTTAATATCAGACTTTAATCAGGTATATGATCCATTTATGTTACCTTTACTTTCAACACAGTTCCCACTCTTTTAGATTCAAGCAAATCACTAATAATTTTAAATGAAGCATCTTTTTTAATTCCCAACACAACATAAAAAATTATCTGGAAATTAGTAGTTTTCTGTATTTTACGATTCATGTTTTTATTTTTCTCCATTTATTTATGCTTTGAATTGCATTATGGGATCTTGATCTTTCTTCTAACAACTTTTAACCTTGAAAAGTTTGAAAAAGTGACTTTTATTAACATTTTTAATAGTTTAAAGTGATATTTTGTCTGGGTTGGTGTTGTACGGTATATTACTGTACAAAAACCTTGTAATAAGCTGCCAGTACATGTTCAGTCATTTTACACACTTATTTTTTTTATATTATTTCTAATACATTAGATTATTTAAAATGACTAAAATGTCAATAAAAGTCACTTTGTTAAACTGTAGAGTTGAATTTTTAACATCAATCAAGTACTCAAAATGCAATTCACAACCTTTTAAATAAAATTAAATGTTAAATTTTAAATTAATGAATCACAAAACACGGAAACTGTTAATTAACAGATATGTTTTACAGTGCAGGAAATTCCTTCTTGTACTTAATGTTTCACTTACATTTAATATTTACATTAAAAGGGTCAAATAATAATGATGATGTTTTGTATGTGTCATTTTCAAAAATGTAGACCGTTTTAAACAGTCATATTCAAAGAACTTTAATAATTTCTTTGAATTCAATGGTATTATTTAAATGTGATTCCTGAAATATTGAAAAAACGTGGATTATTTGTCAGAGTTGTTGTGCAAGATTTAAATTTAACTTCTCGTTCATTTTTTTCGTTCAGTTTTTGAAAGCAGCACAGCACACTTGAGGAAATAACATATAAATATAACAAATAAGCTTGAATTCATATGTCTGAAATTCAAGTATTTTCAAGCATGTCCCTCAGACTGGATGTATACAGTTTTTTTTATTTTTTTACATTAGTTTATTGATGGTTTTTAGAATTTTTTTTTTTTTTTTTTACATTTTCTACCATCTACCTCCATGAAAAAAAATTTAATATAGATTTTTTAAATTAAAACCCAATTGTGTGTATATATATATATAAATCATTTTTGTTTTATAGTGAGCCGACTCTTCTCCTGTTGATTAGCATTATTTCTTTTGGGTTGTGCAACTTAATTTACATATTTTCTGCAAAGTATATTGTGTACTGTAAACTCGCTGATTTTTTTTGTCACATCCATAACACATGTTTATTTTCTGATTTTAAAATATAAAAAATGTTTACAGATTGATCTTTTTCTGCTCTTATAACTCTGTGGTTAGTTGTTTTGGAATATATAAACAGTTGTTTCAATATAATGTTAAAATATACTTTCTATCAATTCATGTTTTGAGTTTTGACTGCAAATGTCACATCCATAACGCTGGAATTGCTCATATATAGTTGAAGTCACAATTAGGACACCCACACAAACATGGGGAGAACATGTAAACTCAAAACAGAAATGCCAACAGCCAGGGCTCGAACCTCTTTGCCAGGCTGCCCCTATATAACTCCCTAACTTGTATTATTTTACATGTATTCTCATAACTATAAGGCCAGATGGAATCTGCGGACGATTTTTGCCATTTCTGCGGAGAATTTTGGTAAAAATCTGCGGATTTCTGCTGAATTATTTTGGGAGTATAATAACCTTAATATGTGAAATAAAAAGTAATACTTTTTAAACTTTTATTTAATGTTTAAAATGCAAATTCAACTAGATCCACTATATGTGGTAAACAAAGCAATTAATTTTAATAAATTTTAAAACTGAATATATATATATATATATATATATATATATATATATATATATATATATATATATATATATATATATATATATATATATACACACAATTACTCAAGTAAATAAGCAGACTTAATGATGGGCTAAAAATCTGTGGAAATCGGCGGAATTCTGCGCACGCAGATTTCGTGTGGGCCTACCTATAACTAGACAATGAGCTAGAACATGAACTAAACCTCTATATCATATTCATCTTTTTTCATAATGTTTCAATTAATTGTGATTCGTCAATTTATCAAATTAATTCATAACATGAAATACCTTTATTGACCACCAGGGGTCTGCAGAGACCCAAATGAAAAAAGCCTAACTACTATTGTAAACAGAAGACGTAAGAGAAATATTACAAATATCAACAGTACATCCACACTATTTCCAACAATGTACCTTCGAGACGATTCTCACACACAAAAAACGTCATCACAGTAAAAACTAAGTTGTCCATATAGTGTCAATATAAATATCTAAGTATAATATATTATACCTTAACTGCTCTTTACTCTAATTAGCATTCATTAATGAACAAACAAACATCATGAATTGCGCTTGTCTTACCGTCGTTTAAATCTGAAGAGACGCCATATAAAGGCTGTGTTTGGACACGTGTCTCCGGTTGACCACTGTTTTGGGTCAAGGAATTACTGTATATCCAGATGGGACCGAATGGAGTGTGGATGCAGGATAAATGTGGGCAAGTTTGTAAACGTGGCTACTCGCACATGAGCCTTATGTAACGCGTCTCTGGACAGATTTTGCAGGGCCACCATCAAATACTGTTTGGCTTTTGCCATCTGCTTAGCGCTATGAGATTGATGAGTGCAGGTTTAAAGCTGCTTTCAGAGTGTGATGGACAAGACAGTGTGTCTGTTACTTATGCTATAGGATCTTAATGATGCTTTAAATTGAGATTGATGCCGTAAAAGTCAGGAATGGGCCTTCATAAGACGCTTTGATGCTGACAATATGTTAAAATGAAGGAATGCATTAAATGAGATATTCTGGGTGCATATTTCTATGAACATATTTATTCAGAGAAAATAATGATCATAAACATGTGGTTATAACATCAGTCTTGGGATTAAAATAATAAAATATAATAAATATATAATAAAATGATTTCTCTTGAAATTAAATACAATTTTAATTCATTAATTCATTTTCTTTTAGGCTTAGTCCCTCTATTAATCTCGGGTCACCACAGCGGAATGAACTGCCAACTTATCCAGCATATGTTTTATGCAGCGGATGCCCTTCCATCTGCAACCTACAGTATCCTTGGGAAACATCCATTTACTAAATTATTACTAAATTATTATTAACTCATTCACACACTTACACTACGGACAATTTAGCTTACCCAATTCACCTGTACCGCATGTCTTTGGACTTGTGGGGTGAAACCGGAGCACCCGGAGGAAACACAAATAAACTCCACACAGAAAAGCCAACTGATTCAGCCGAAGTTCGAACCAGCGACCTTCTTGCTGTGAGGCAAACGTGCTACCCATTGCACCACTGTGCAGCCCAAATTTAAATTAAATTAAATTCACAATATTTTATTTTATTTAAATGAGAATATCAATTTTATTCATTCCTTCCTTCATTTTCCTTCCTTTTCCTTTTCCTTCTTTCAGAGGTCGCCACAGCGGAATGAACCGCCATAAATTTTATTTAAAATATTTATATATATAATGGTGAGAATGTCTAGAATGAACGAATCTCAAATGGTGATGCTGGTATAAAAGCATTTAGTAATAACTTATTATACTAAGAAGGGCGGTTATAATTACATTTAAAGTGAAATTAAACTATGAAATAAATAAAATTAAATAAAATTTATTTAATTAGTGTAATGTAAAATATAATATAATCCTGAGAATGTCTAGAATAAATAAATGAATAAAACAAAACAATATTTTTTTTCATCCCAAAATGGAGACGCTGGTATAACATCAATTAAACTCATTATACTAAGTGGGTGTATTATACTTTTTTTAACCAAGCTAAAATAAAATAAAGGGCAGCACGGTGGCGCAGTGGGTAGCACAGTTCCCTTACAGCAAGAAGGTCGCTGGTTCGAGCCCCGGTTCGGTCAGTTAGTGTTTCTGTGTGGAGTTTCTGCCAGTGTTTGTGTGGGTTTCCCCCAGGTGCTCTGGTTTCCCCCACGTAGTGACCATTTCTGACCGTAGTGTATGTGTGTGAATGGGTGTGTATTGGTGTTTCCCTGTTGTGGGTTGCAGCTGGAAGGGCATCCACTGCATAAAACATATGCTGGATAAGTTGGCAGTTCATTCCGCTGTGGCGATCCCAAACTAATAAAGGGACTAAGCTGAATAGAAAATGAATGATTTAACTAAATAATTACATTTTTGTTTCCAACTTAGAAACAACTAAAATAGATAAAAATATAAGTCAATTAAAATAAAATAAATAATAAAAGATAAATAAGCAAAAATAAAATGCTAATCAAACATGATTTTTCTCCAATTATATTTGTATTGTATTATTTATATATTATATTAAATTAAATAATAATTCATATTTTTTTCTTTTATTATTATTATTATTATTATTACTGTGTGTGGATGTGTGGGTGCCTGCGTGTGTGTCTATAAATAAGTGTAAATGAGTAGTAAACAATAAAATTTTCATTTGCCATAAACTAAAATAGATAAAAAATATAAGTAAATTAAAATAAAATGAATAATAAAAAATAAATAAGTGAAAATAAAATGCTAATCAAACATGATTTTTCTCCAATTATATTTGTATTGTATTATTTATATATTATATTAAATTAAATAATAATTTAGATATTTTTCTTTTATTATTATTATTATTATTTATTTATTTATTTATTTCATTTATTTTTTTATTACTGTGTGTGAATGTGTGGGTGCCTGCGTGTGTGTCTATAAATAAGTGTAAATGAGTAGTAAACCATAAAATTTTGATTTGCCATAAACTAAAATAGATAAAAATAAATAAAGTAAATAAAGTAAAATAAGTAAATTAAAATAAAATAAATAATAAAAATAAATATAAAAGAAAATAAAATGCTAATCAAACATTATATTTTTATATTATTCATTTAAAATATAATAAAATAAAATAATAATAAAAGACAACGTCTAAAAATAAGTGTGAATACAATGCTAAACAAATATAATGGTTTTTCCCCAATATTATATTTTTAATAAATAAATATGTATTTTATTTTTTATTAAATGTATTATATTTTATTCAAATAATATTAAGTTATAATGTATGAATTATTTATAAGTATAAATAATGTGAATCATTGCAATAAAAATAATGTCTTTTTCCAGCAATGTGGCATCACATCTCAAATCATCCAGGCCATAAATGAAATACAAATGCTATATAGACCATTTCAACGTGGTCATATCATTGGCACATGAACATTTCCTGTCTGTTATCCAACTATTTTATAAATGTAACGAGGTAATTCAATCATAACCTAATGTTAAAAAAAGCCATCATGACATTATTTATGAATATGTGGCACTCTTTGGATTCTCAGAAGCTATATAAATAAAAAATGTAAAATAGAAAATACGTTAGAACCATTGTTTTTGTTTACATATACTATATTTCACATTGCATATAATATCAACTTCTTGACAAGCAGGCAGACTATAAGACATCCCAGGACTGAAGCTCGAATAATCCTGTATACAGGCTTGTGGTGCCACTCAACTTCACCTTCATTCATTTACAGCCTCCAGCACAAACCAAGGGATCAGACTCTGAGTGGTTATAAATACATCTACATCACACACACTTCATGCATGATTCAAAAACATCCTCAGGGCCCTCCAGTCTGGCTCCAGCGTCCTGATTTCATTCATAATTTGAGCAGCGTCTCTCCTAGCAGAGTCAAAAAAGACTGAGCGAATTGCTAGAATTGGGACAGTCTGTTCTTTTACATGGCATTCGATATTTTGATGTGCACCGAGGCTGTTATGAAACACAACTAATCGCTCAGTCGGGTTTTTCGCTCATCTTGCATTCGCAGAAGATAATATCGGAAATGAGTCGATGGTAATCTACTTATTTGGATTAAAAAGATGTCAACCGCAGAGACGCCAGTCATTTAGCATCTAATCGGTGTGTTGTTTGACTGCAATAAAGTCATAATAAATGTCATGAGATGAGAATATTTACAGATGTTGTTTGGATTTAGATTGGATGTGTTCATTCTTGTATAGTTAAGTTATCTTGGTGTGTTTGGGATGGACTTTAATAAAAGATACTGATAGGGTTTGGTTTATTTTTAATACTATACAAAAAAAAAAAAAAACACAAATAGAAAATAAGAGGGTAAAAGACATTGTTTTATATAGATTTTATATTGATCATATGTATTTTTAAGCTGTCAAATGGTCATGGGACAATAGGTTATACTTTTGGTGTACAAATTAAATTCAGATGCTATACAAAAATAGTCAAGGGGAGTAAAATAAAATAGAATAAAATAAATAAATGAAATAGAATAAAAGAATTCATTAAAAAATTATAAAATTCAATTAAACAAAGGGGAAATAAAACAAAATAAATATAAGATGGAATAAAATACAAGTCAACAAATGTGTGTAAGTCAGAATTTGAATATAAATTAATTATATTTTTCCATCCCAACACTGAAATTCAGATGTGTCAGATGCTACACAAAAATAGTCAAGGGGGAGTAAAATAAAATAAAATTAAATTAAACAAAATTAAATTAAATTAAATTAAATTAAATTAAATTAAATTAAATTAAATTAAGGGGAAATAAAATAAATATAAGAGGGAATAAAATAAGTGAACAAATGTGTGTAAATCAGAGTTTGAATATAAATCAATCATATTTTTTTCTCAACACTGACACTCAGATGTGTCAGATGCTACACAAACATAGTAAAGGGGGAGTAAATAAAAAATTAAATTAAATTAAAATAAAATAAAATAAATATAAGAGAGAATAAAATAAAAGACAACAAATGTGTGTAAATCAGAGTTTGAATATAAATCAATCATATTTTTTTCTCAACACTGACACTCAGATGTGTCAGATGCTACACAAACATAGTAAAGGGGGAGTAAATAAAAAATTAAATTAAATTAAAATAAAATAAAATAAATATAAGAGAGAATAAAATAAAAGACAACAAATGTGTGTAAATCAGAGTTTGAATATAAATCAATCATATTTTTTTCTCAACACTGACATTCAGATGTGTCAGATGCTACACAAACATAGTCAAGGGGGAGTAAATAAAATAAAATAAAATAAAATAAAATATAATAAAATAAAAATTAAACAAATATAAGAGGGAATAAAATAAAAGACAACAAATGTGTGTAAGTCAGAGTTTGAATTAATCATATTTTTCCATCTCAACACTGAAATTCAGATGTGTCAGATGCAACACAAAAAGGCAATAATTATTTATAATTATTTAAAATTAAATAATTATAAATAAAATATAACAATTGAGATAAAATTTTAAAAAAATAAGTGAGAATGTCTATTAATAATGGTAAATGAGAATTTAAATCTGAATCTGTAAAATACATTAATCCTTTTTTTTGCTGCCTTATTATATAGAATTAGTCTAAGAGTGCATTTTATTATTTTAAAATAAAATAAAATAATGTCAATAAATGAGTTGAAATCAAAAGTTTAATATAAATTATTTCTATTTTTCCAATCTTAACACTGAAATTCAGTTACTACACAAAAACAGGCAAGGGGGAAGTAAAATAAAATAAAAGAAAATTATTTTAAATAAATGAGAATGTCTTTTAGAAATAGTAAATGAGGATTTGAATTTAAATGTAAAATAATTTTCATAACTTTTTGCCTCCTATTTATGTAGAATTAATCTAAGGGTGCATTCACACATGGTTTGGTTCATAGAATTGATTGAAATTGTATTTAACCAAAACAAAAGCTTCTCATAAAAAAGAAAAAAGTCAATAAATAAGTGTAAATCTGAGTTTTAATACAAATTGATGATATTTTTCATACCAAAAACTTTAACCTGAATTTTGCTTTTGTTGTGGTTAAATACATTTTCAAAGAATTCTTTGAACCAAATGCACTCTTAGACTAATTCTATATAAACAGGCAGCAAAAAAGATGAATGCATTTCATCTAATTAAATTTTTTCCCATTTGCCTGTTTTTGTGTAGATGCTAATATGGTTTCAATATTTAACTATCGAAATTGGCAAAGAATATTTTTTGTGAAATTATATTATTACGGAGAAAGTCTGAAAAGTCTGTGAATATAAAACCAACTGTACCTCGATACCAATATGGATCTTATAGCTATACCATTAGAGAGGGTGTCGCCTTACTGACCGGATTTGTACCTTTATTTTTCTGAAAGTGTAGTTACATTTGAGCACATTTAAGGTGTCTTACTTTAAACGAACGATTCTGGTCTCTTTTTTACAGGTAGTTTACACTTTTGTACTTTTTAACTACTAATATGAACACTTCATGTACTGTATACCTTTAAGGCACCAATATGGACCCTTTAGCTGCCATTAGAAGTAATGCCACTACATTAACAGCTATTGTAACATTATTAGTAAAAGTGTAGTTACATTTGACCACATTTAAATAAAAGCTGCCAATGGAGTGGTATCTTTCTTTTACAGGAAGGCTACTTTTTTAGCTACTAACATGAACACTTCAAGTATCTACGTACTTTATAAGGCACCAATATAGACCCTTCAGCTGCCATTCGAAAAGGTGCCACCTCACTACATCTTTGTACCTTTATTTTTTTCTGAAAGTGTAGCTACATCTGACAACATTTAAGGTGTCTCTTTAAATGAATGCTTGGGTAGGCTACACTTACTTTTTAGCTACTAATATGAACACTTCATGTACTGTATCTACCTTTAAGGCACCAATATGAACCCTTTAGCTGCCAATCGAAGATGTGCCGCCACATTGACAGCTTTTTTACCATTATTTCTGAAAAAGACATTTGACCACATTTAAATAAAAGCTGTCACTGGAGTGGTATCTCTCTTTTACAAGTAATTTACACTTTTGTACGTTTTAGTCAATAATATAAACACTCCATGTACAGTAACTACCTTTAGGGCATCAATATGGACCATTTAGCTTCCATTCGAAAAGGTACCACCTCATTGACAGCTTTGTACCTTTATTTTTCTGAAAGTGTAGTTACATTTGAACACATTTAAGGTGTCTCTTAGTCTAAACAAACGTTTCTGGTATATTTTTCCAGGTAGGCTCAGAGTGCGAACTACAGGGGGTTTGGGGGTATCTAACTCTGCTAATTAATGCTTGATCCCCACGGTAGAACATTAAAATAAGATGTATTAGGTCAGCTCTGTGATAGTTAAGAAATAGATTGTTCTGATCTGTATCTTATAGAATATTACTAATTAAATTAATAGATAATGTAAATATACATTTGAACACCCCTATAATGGTTCATACTATTATGAATGCATGTTTGTGCCAAAAATATTGATTTAGCGGTTTGAAACCAGCAAATCTAGAGCACCGACAGACAGTATAAGTGTTCACAAAGCATTTTCTTGTAAAATAGGGGTTTGTACTGTAGGTGTCCGTAAAACTAGATGCTTAGTTTGTGTTTTTTATATAGACTTGCTCGCACATGGAAGTGAAACAGTAAAATAAAAAGTATGGCCAGTCTTTCATGGTCATCCATTAATAGGTACAGGAATGCAAACCAGTCTCCATTTATTAAACATCACAAATGTCATTGAGAAACACTCAATAACCCTCAAAACACTGAAAACGAAAGTTTGATTTATAAATTAGATGTAATTGAATTAAAGCAATACATTGGTTCACTGAGACATAATTCCGAACGTAAACAAAAAACTTAATCCCTGATCATCAATGTATAATTCGCACCCTGGGTAGGATACATTTTTGTACTTTTTTAACTACTAATATGAAAACTTCATGTACCGTATCGACGTATAAGGCACCTATATGTGCCCTTTAGCTGCCATTAGAAGATGTGCCGCTCATTGACAGCTTTGTTTCTGAAAGTGTAGTTGAGCAATTCCAGCGTTATGGATGTGATATTTGCTGTTAAAACTCAATAAATAAATTCACATAGAAAGTATATGTTAACATATTGAAACATCTGTTTATATTTTCCAAAACAACTTACCAGAGAGTTATGGGAGCAGAAAAATATCAATTTGTAAACATTTTGTATATTTTAAATGAGGGAAATAAAGATGCGTTATGGATATGACAAAAAAGTCTGTGAGTTTACAGTATACAACATACTTTGTAGAAATTCTGGGAATTAAACTGCACAACGCAAAAGAAATAATGCTAATTAACAGGATAAGAGTCGGTTCTCTACAGAAAAAAACATGATTGTTTTTATTTTATTTGACATTTTTGCATTTATGAGGGAAAAGCTTCGTTATGGATGTGACATCACTCCGTTATGGATGTGATAGATGTGAAATTGCCACTTGTGTGACTTAGGTAATTCAAATATAATAGTTTGAAAACAGTGACAGAGACATTTTTCAGTATTTTTAAAGTACTGTAAAACATTTGCTTGCACAAAAAACGTGGAAACGGTTTCTCTATTTTGGTGAATTTTTTTATCATGGCATGGTTGACATTTTCATGGAATTGCTCAGCTACATTTGACCACATTTAAATAAAAGCTGTCTCTCTATTTTACAGGTAGTTTACACTTCTGTACTTTTTCGTTACTATTATGAACACTTCATGTACTGTACGCACTAATAGGATTGAGGTAAAGTTGGTTTTATATTCACACATTTGTTCACTGACAACTTGTGACATGCATGCTTCGTATATTCTTTACCATATTCTTTGAATATTGGGTCTAAAATCACATGTATGACTTGAAAACAACATTTGGACTATTTGGCTGTAAACAATGTTGTACTTTGAGAGTCCTTGCTGCTAATAAGATTTCACTATTTAGAATTTGCAAAGAATATTTTTGTGAAATTATACTGTTAAGAAGAAAGTCCAAATGTGTGAACATAAAACTAACTTTACCTCGATACCAATATGGACCCTTCACCTATACCGTTCGAAAAGGTGCCACCTCATTGACCACATTTGTACCTTTATTTTTTCTGAAAGTGTAGTTACATTTAAGCACATTTGAAGTGTTTCTTACTTTAAACGCTTGTGTTTCGTTCATAAGCTTCCAAGGCGCTGTCTGACGCTCTGGCTCACAGCACATATGAGGCACCTTGTTTTCCTGAATGAAATCGTACGCGCGCGCTATTAATAGCCCCGGCTCTATGACGTCACAATGGAAGCCGCATCTGACTCGCGACAGATGATGATTCTCTCAAAGAGCCTCGCGACCGGGAAGGACACACTACTATCCCCACATATTTGTCAGTCCACACGCCTGCAAACACACAGGAATTAACTTTTTTCTCGCTCACAGAAGGGGACGTAGTGGCGGTTAGGAGATGTTTTTGCAGCATTTGCCCAGCTAGCGACGAGCGTTCGTTCTTTCATAACACCAGCAAGCTGCAGTCACTGTATACTGAACTGACTTCTGACAACAATAAACACACACCTCACAAAGACACGGTACGTATGCTGGTGTCCACCATGTGACGATGGCTTTTGTTTGCAGGGTGGTGTCCTCGTGTAATTTATCATGCACCTTGTAGGACAGTTGATCTCAACTTCTTTAAGAAAACGATGTTTTGGTTTTCATGACATGTATACGTCTATGATTATATAATAAGAGTTATATTTGTTTATTAGTCAAGTATTTATCAGAGTTACATTTTGTGGAGTAGCTTAATGTCAGGATTCCCAATGCATTAATGCTCTGGTTTAAAACGCTCCACTAGCTATAGCTTTGCAAGTTCACACCTCTTTGCCTTTTTAGTATAATTTAAAAATATGTCTAAATTAAAATGTTTTATTCCCTTTAATAATAATAATACTAATGATGATGATTTTAATGGGCTTGTAAATAATCAACCTTGTGTAATCAGTTTTGAGGGTCATATCATATGCAAGCATCTTTTTACTGTTGTTTGTGCGTGTTTACATTCTAATCTATCTATGCATTGCATAAAATATCTGATTCTGATGTACTGTTTATGCATATTTTTTGTTTTCTATTTCATTTATACTCTTTTTATAAAAAAAAAAAAAACTCTTATTCTGTTTTTTTAATCTGAAATTTAAAGTTAGAAGTGCTGCAAACCTTGGCACCACTTTGGTTTTGCAACAGCATTTGTAGAACTGATTATGTTTTCAATTTATTTATTCGTTTACTTGCGTGTGCTTTAGGTCAGTATTGAATTGAATCCATCTCTTCTTTTGAATACAATGTCATATTTAGGCTTAAAGTTACGATGCAAGACCCTGAAAAATGCTTCTTCATCCAGAATGTTCATACTAGGCATGGGATGATAACCGTTTTCAAGGTATACCGGAGGTTTTAAAACCGTCAAAATTTTCAGTAATACCATTCCTAGGTTTTGTGTAAGATTTTTTTATTTACTTTTTTATTTTTTATTTTTGACAACAGTATCTTAAGCAGAAAAAATATCCAGAGATGCTGTTTAAAAACTGTAAAGTTCAGTGTTTTTGAAACTAACGGAGACATCAGAAGTCAAAGATTCATTTGAATTATTTAGCCTGACATGTTGTCATGTTTCAAAATATTTTAAATGTTTCTCAAAATAAAATATATTGTGTTCTGAGGGGAAAAAAGTTTTAGTTTTTCACTCACACATTTAAAAAGCACATATTTTAGAGCAGTAATCACAATACTGTGAAACCGTGATATTTTTATCCAAGGTTATCATACCGCCAGAATCTTATACCAGCCCATGCCTAGTTCATACACCACTTTATACAGTATGTAAAGACATTTGATTAAGAGATGGTATGAACAGCAGCTCCTTAATTCATACGTTTTCATACACAGATGAGCCAAAACATTATGACTGTGTGAATATGAATATCACTGATCACATCTCCTAGCAAGGATAGAGGTAAAGTTGGTTTTATATTCGCACATTTGTTCATTTAGAAGACTCTTTATTGTTTACCATGTTACTTTGAATATTCGATTGGAATCAGTATGCAAGTATGACTTCAAAACAACATTAATACTATCTAATTGACTGAACAATGTTGTACTTTGATAGTCATTGGCTGCTTATATGATTTTCCTATTTAGAATTTGCAAAGAATACTTTTCTGAAATTATGTTATTAAGGAGAATGTGTGAATATCCGAATATAAAACCAACTTTACCTCAATCTAGCAAGTGGGCATATTTTAGGTGGATAGATTAGATGATAAGCAAATCAGCTCTTATAATCATTGTGTTGGTTGGCGCAGAGGGTAGCACTGTCACCTCACAGCAAGAAGGTAACTGGTTCAAGCCCCGGCTGGGTCAGTTGGCATTTCTGTTTGGAGTTTGCATGTTCTCCTAGTGTTCGTGTGGGTTTCCTCCGGGTGCTCCGGTTTCACCGACAAGTGGGCTATAACGACCCACCTCGTAAAAATTAAATGTTACAAAATACCAACATTGGGCGGCTAAATATCAATGTTGATATAAACGGCCCTGGAAGTAAGTAAGTAAGTAATGATTGTGTTGGATGCTGGAGAAATGGGCAGGGATAAAGATCTGAGGGTCAAATTGTAACGGCAAAGCAAATGTGTTATAGTTTCTTTGAAATGGAAAGGTTCAGAAGTGGGGATGATTCTACCAAAAGTGGTCAGTCGAGGGACAAACCACAAACTGGTGACAGAATGTTGGGTGGCCAGGCTCATCTATGAACAAGCGCACCGAAGTCTATCCCATCTGGTTTGAGCCAACAGAAGTTCTATCATGGCACAAGTCCCCCAAAACATTATTGATAGCCATGGGAGGAATGTGTCAACTAGGGCTGCATATGTTGTTGCAGCATCGATATTGCAATCTGTGCATCCACAATAATGTTATGCAATGTGGAGTCACTACAGATTTTAACCATGATGGAGTGAAAGTTTATCATTTGCATGTGCTTTAAGGTCTGGGTGAGCATTTCAAGAGAGTTTAAAGCATCCCAGTACAAGAAATTTGTTTATTGAATTATTTTATGAGAATTTCTTGAAGTTTTTAAACATGCAAGTGTTATTTTACATTTGATTATTTCATTTCTGTAGCAGAATAGACTCCCCAGAACCCTAAAGCACTTTTTATTTAACTTGTATCTTTGGTCTATTGTATTTTTTTATGCTTGTAAATTAGCTTTGTATTTTTCATCCATGATTCACGCCAAAAAAAAAACCTAATCAAACTAAAATGATGAATTGTTTCCAAATAGAGCTATTCAAGTCATCTGGTGAGATTTAATTCATATTGCAATATATATTGCAGAAAAACTAAATATCACAGTGACAAGTTTTTCCATTATCGTGCAGCCCTAGCACACAATCTCCTATGTATGAGGTCATGTTGCAACAGACCAATCAGAGCACCTGTGATGACAACTGTCCACTCCTGAATGTGTCTACAACTGGCACAAAAACTGATCCATAAAGAAGTGGAAGGTTGTCAGGTCATTATTTTTAACAATTTGTGGACTGCTGTGCTACTGTATGTATACTGTGGGAAAAATTACTTGAGTAGCTACTAGGGTTGTCGCGATACCATTAATTCACATTACGATACTATACCAGCTGAAGTATCGGGATACTAAGTAGTATTTCGATACTGTAATTCATAATCTATGAAATAAAGAAAATGAACAGGAATACTATATTTTATATGTTATAATAGGCCTACTTGAATTGAATTCATAATTCCCTTATTATTGAAAATAAGTATTTGCACATCACTTCACCTAAAATGCATTAGTTGATTATTTTGTAGATAACTGACCAACAAAAAAATACATTCAAATAAAGATACAAATTATAGCGAATGATTAGGCTATATGAAGTGGTCAAAAAATGTTCAATGTTTCCTGGTGCTCTTTTTGGTTTTTCAACTATTGTTTTTTTTTTCAGTCTTATCAGGTAAGAATCCAAAACTAATTCAAAATTTCACTTTGTGAGTTGTTCTTTTAAAGAGATTGTTGCGCTTGTTGTAGCTACTAAATCATATTGACAGGAACAGAAACGAACTGAAGTGTCAGAAAACGTGCAATAGGCAACCATAAAAGGCGTAAATTCCACATAGTTTTGCAACCGTAAAGTGCTCCACAGACTATTCAAATGAAATAGTCTATTGTTGCACTAGCATGTGAGCAATTTAGTGACTTTTCCACATGCAACATTGTGTATTGTAGATAGACTGTTAATGACGATACTATCGTATGCAAACTAAAGTGGCACCGCCAGTATTTTGGAGCCATAGTATCACGATACTACTATAGTACTGGTAAATCACGCAACCCTAGTAGCTACCTACATGAAAATAGTTGCAGACCCTGTTTACCCCTTCCTAACAATCATGTTCCCATAATATAATTATGTTCCCATTATATAAATGAAATAGAAAACAAAAAATATGCATGCTAAACAGCACATCAGAATCAGATATTTTATGCAATGCATAGATAGATTAGAATGTAAACATGCACAAACAACAGTAAAAAGATGATTGATTTGGCCTCTTTCAGCAGCATAATTCACTCTGGATCACTTCACACACTGTTCAGGAATGGTTTGAAGACTATTTTGGAGAGTTTAAGTTGTTGACGGGCTGCATGATGGCACAGTGGCCTCACATCAAGAAGGTCGCTGGTTCGAGCCTCGGCTGAGTCAGTTGGCGTTTATGTCTGGAGTTTGCATGTTCTCCCCGTGTTGGCGTGGGTTTCCTCCGGGAGTCCAAAGACATGTCGTATAGGTGAATTGGGTAGGCTAAATTGTTTGTAGTGAATGTGTGTGAATGAGTGTGTATGGATGTTTCCCAGTGATGGGTTGCAGCTGGAAGGGCATCTGCTGCATAAAACATGTGCTGGATGGGTTGGTGGTTCATTCCGCTGTAGCAACCCCAGACTGATAAAGGGACTAAGTTGAAAAGAAAACGAATGAATGAATAAGTTGTTGTCCTGCCCTCCAAATGAGCATCTGTGGGAAGTTCTGGAGCAAGTTTGATCCACGGCAACTTCGCTTTGCAAACTGCAGCCCTTAAAGGATCTGCTGCTGATGTCTTGGTGCCAAAATTACAAGACACCTTCATGGGGTCTTGTAGAGTCCATGCCATGGCAGGTCAGCGCTGTTTTGGCAGCACATTGAGGATGAACAGCGTATCAGGCGGGTGGCAATGGCTCATTGGTGCATAGCTGATATGGCTGATGGTTCTGAAATTAAAATACTTTGTCTGTAATTGTATAAAGAGAAATGTTTTTTTACACTTTACCTTAAAATAGATGAAAAGGCATGATTTGAAAGTTTGAACGTGAAAGCTGGAGATGATGCTGCATTATGAATTACACTCTCTCTTCAGCTGTTTCAGTAATTGGAATGATTAAAGGCCATATCAGTAATTTAAAATTGTATAAGGTAATAATCATCCCCCCCTCAGAGTCAAGCCATAAAAAATAACATTAGATGATAACATCACTTGAATGATCTGTTTATTATTGTATGATTATATTAAATGCACTTGCCAAGTAGTTAACAGGCAATAATTAAAGGTGTCATTAAACACTCAATGTTTAGATTTTTAATTAGAAATACAAGCATCTTTGTACGTGCGTTCATGCACATTACATCTGACAAGAAAGTCATATGGGTTGAGTTTTGTCCTGCTCAGCAGGAACAAAATGTGGCTATAATATAGGGCAACTATTTTAGGAATGTGAAAACAAGAAGTCCTGTATTATATTGAGGTTTCATTGACCCATAGCAAGGTCAATGCTATCTGCAGCTTCTGTTTTAATAGATCTGAAATGAAATACCTCCGTTGGTCAGTACGTATGTGCGCTGATATGAATTCTTGTTCTCTTGTAGGGTGCTCATTATGGACTACGAAAGACCCAACGTAGAGACTATCAAATGTGTTGTAGTTGGAGATAATGCTGTTGGGAAGACTCGCCTTATTTGTGCCCGGGCCTGCAACACTACCCTGACCCAGTACCAATTGTTGGCCACACATGTACCAACCGTATGGGCCATCGACCAGTATAGAGTCTGTCAAGAGGTAAATCTTTTCTCGATTAAATTTACCCTGCTGTTATGTTAGCATTATGACTGTAGATAATGAGCACATGATTCTGAGACTTGCTTCCGTCAGGATTCATTTAAATTTCAGCTGGCGGAAGGGATACAGATTACAGGAAAAGATCAAACAGGCCTCTGGTCTTCTGTGCTTCAGGACAGGGGTGCTACTTTAACAGGTGAATTAACGCTGTGACTCCTCACAGGTCTTAGAACGTTCCAGAGATGTTGTGGATGACGTAAGCGTGTCCCTTCGGTTATGGGACACCTTTGGAGATCATCACAAAGACAGACGCTTCGCCTATGGAAGGTATGAACAGATTCTATTGGATTGTACGTACTATAATCAAATAATTCATCCAAAAATTTAAAACGTAATTATTAATTCACCATCTTGTGATTACCGATGTTTAGGACTTTCTTCTGGGAAACTCCAAAATATTCATGCTGCTCTTTAGTGTAAAATGACATTTCTTCCCTTCCAATGTACAGTTTGCTTTTCTCAAATACTTTTTTCTGGATTACATTATGCTGGCTTTTAAGGCCTGGGCAGTATGGTAAAGCTACAAGCTGGCCTTCATTACATTCACCCCTATAGACTGATTTCACGCAGCCGCCATCTTAAAAGTGGAAGTAAGGTTGCGGTGGTAAGAAACCCGGAAGTATCGCCTGGAGTCACACAGAAACGCCGTCCGCCATGGCATATTGTTGTGTACCTGGCTGTATGTCTTATCAATGAAAAGAAAGTGACACAAATTTATAATTTCATCACTTTCCGAGTGACCCGAAGGTCCGTTCTAAATGGATAGTGAAAATAAAAGGGAGATTGGAACTCATTTTTATCTAAGTTAATGGAAACTGCACTAGTTAGCTAACGTTTTCTTTCCTGAACACACTTTTTAGATGCCATTTATCAAAGTCAAGTTAATGAACTATATTATACTTGACACGTAAAAAAAACGTAAATTTCCTGCTAACGTTTAATCGCTGTTGAGCGCGTTCTTAAAGCTGATTTGCTATAGTAATTACCAGTGCTCAACAGAAAGGACTGTGATTGGCAGCGAAGGTCATTAGTTCACTGCCCTTCTCTGATGTTTACCAAGTGCAAACACAGATGAGCAATCCGCTGATGACTCGACTGATCTTCGCGGCTTTAAAGTGCTCCAGTGTCCATGTATATGCGTTTGCAATCAGTGAACTGATGACCTTCACGGCCAATCACAGTCATTTCTGTTGAGCAATGGTGAATACAATGGCAAATCAGCGGTGTTTAGGGACGTGCTCAGCTGCACTTAAATGTTAGCGGGAAATGAACGTTTTTAAAATTTTAGTACTGGGACAACACTATTACAGATGACACGAGGGTGCATTACATTACATCCGCATTACAAAGGCTGAAGCAGGGAAGTGTCCCCACAGTGTTTACCTGGTGCCATGAACCTAAGCCTTGGAGGACACTTAAGTGTATTACTCTTAAAGAGATTATGATTTTGTTTGATGTTTAATATGCTTTTAATCGTTTAAATCAAACTTAACAATGATATTAAAGTGATGTTTACACCATATCTGCACTTTGAAATCGCAGCAACAGCATGTTGTTGCAATGTTTACAGTGCTGATCCTCTTTTTCAGGGTTTCTACCCACCAAAGCCTTGCTTTCTTTTTTTTTTTTTTTAAATGGTGGCTGTGTGAAATAAGCCTAAAAACCTAACCAGCCTAATTTCCAGGGTCATGGCACCAATATAACCACTGTAGTTGGTGCTGCACCCTTACCAGGATTGGAATGGGCTTTTCTAGCATTGAAGGGCATTAAAGACTGTAGCCTCTTGCATATCCTAGAGACTAGCCTTAATTACACTCCCATCCGGGTCACGGCACCAATAAAACCCTTTGGTTCTACATGCCCGGCTTTTAGAGTGATCAGAACCAGCTTTTCTTGCATGGGGGCATGATGAAGGATGGTAAAGACCAAAACTGTGTGTCACATGAACGATCACGGCTTGCCATATTTAGATATGTACATTTGCATATTAGATTCAAGAACATCAGCAACATTTCTTATTTTCTGACTCACTTCTGATTTAGTTTTAGTATACTATATATTCTTACTTCAATTCCCTTTTGTTGAATAAAAAAGAGCAGCATGAAGGGTTGAGCTAAACGTCATTTATTGTGTTCCACAGAAGAATAGTCATGAGGGAAAATAAATGCGAGTAAATTGGTTTTTGGGTGAACAACCCCTAAATTCTTTGCATCATGGTGCATTATATTAATTTATTTATCATGCCAATAGGTGTGACCCAGATTAAACTGTGATTTTGACAATAGCATAAATATGAGGGTATGCATGAGAAAAATCCACAGTGCTCTTTGCTTAATACCTCAACAAATTACCAAGGAAAATCTCAAGTGCTTCTTCAGTTCATAAGTGGCACCAATTTACCGAACAGAAAGACAGGAAGCATCCTGCCATCAGATGCTTTCATCATTCGCTTTGACATCAGACACTGAGCTATTTGCAACTGAATGCGTGCCGAACATGACAGCTGAGCACTGTTGTGTTAACTCATGGCCATTTTGTGTCAAGCACTTGTTTAATGAGATCTTTCTTTCTATTCATCACACACTCACTGCTTTTTATGCTTTCTTTTATGGCATTTTCAGAACAGAACAAACACAGAGCAGTCCCATGTTGGTATGAATTTATAGTGGTGGTAACCATGTCAATTATGTAATGTGCGCAGATGTATTTACAAGAAACAGAATGCATGGCATGCAGCATTCATTTTCCTATTATTGTAGCTTCATTTTTGTTTAACTCTTCATAATAAGAATGCATTAAAAGAGCATATTTCTAATATTACCAACGTTGTTTTTACAAACAGATTGTAATGTATTTGTAGATGCTCCTTTATGAAATATTGGTTGATACTGATAAATGATAACTCGATATATTAGGAAGCAGATAATCGATCTATAGGGCAAATAACAATATATCTTGATACAAATTTTGAGCCGGTTTGCAGTGGACAGCTCATTTTAATTTAAAACATCTTTAGAAAACACTTTTTTCCCTGCAATTCTGATGTTCATCTCACAGTTTCCTGTATGAACTCTTCTGAATTTCAAAACTTTAAATGGTACCTAATTTATTGAATGTAATATATGGAACAAATTTTCTTAATCGCACCAATACTGATAACAAGGAGCATTTATCAACCAATACCAATACGTATGTCTAACCTATACTGTGCATCCCAAAATTTTTAGATGATAAAAACATTCAATGATATAATGAGACAACCTATGTTTAATAAACATAGGTGTATTAAACACAAAGAGTGTGTCTTAATAAGTTTCCTTGTCACTATATTTATATACAGCATTGCTTTTAAAAAATACTAATTAAAATGATTTAAAATACTTATATTTTTCATTTTGGTCAAGAATTTACATGCCAATGGTGTTTTGGAGATCTAAAAATGGTCAAAAAATTCTGATAAAAATTACACCCTATGTGCAAACTACTAAAATCTGATTTTGCAAATGTGTACTACACTACCTGACAAAAGTCTTGTTGAACTGCATCCCAATCATCACAAATACTGCAAAAGACCTATTGGAACCCGCATGAACCCAAGATTCTCAAGCTCATTGGAGTCATACACAACAATAATTATTTTTTCCACTGCACCATGACTTTTAATTCTATACTGGACATTATTTATGTTAAGTGACAAGAAATTTAAGCAAAGTCAGACCTTACTGTCCTAATTAAATAATTAAAAATCAAGGCATGATGATATTTTATTTTGGTAAAATAAGCATAATCTAGAGGCCTTTGCCTTTCATGTAAGCCACTTCTGATACCAAATGATCAACCAGAAGTCAGGAAATCAAGAAATAAAAACCAAGAAGTTTTTATTTGTTGTTTCAAAAACTTGGATAGGCGACGACATTTTTGTCAGGTAGTGCACAAATTCAATTCACAGTCTTTAACAACGAAAAAAAAAAACCAATGGTGGACAATGATCATATGTGCATGATGATTCTTTACAAAGTAGCATTCGTAGTCAAATAGTGCTCTGGCATGCATAATAAAGCATTTTATCTTAAGTTGTTTTCTTGAATCTGTAAAAAATGCTATGTTTCTCACAGTTCATTCGTGTTGTCCCAACACAAATCAATTAAGTTAACTTAACAAATTTAAGTGGATTGTACACTACCTGACAAAAGTTTTGCCACTCCTTAGTGAATGTAACCCCAAACCATGACTTTTCCTTCACCAAACTTGACTGATTTCTAAATTTTGCTTCCTAAAATTTAGTTGAATCAAATTAACATTTCTAGTCATCTCAATTATAAACATATTAAGTTAGACAAAAATTAAGTTAATATTGAATTATAATTAAATGGCCAGCTAAAACAGGGGTGTCCAAACTCGGTCTTGGAGGGTCGGTGTCCTGCAGAGTTTAGCTCCAACTTGCTTCAACACCACCTGCCAGGAAGTTTCTAGTACATAAGAACTTGATTAGCTGGTTCAGGAGTGTTTGAGTAGGCTTGGAACTAAACTCTCCAGGACACCGGCCCTCCAGGACCGAGTTTGGACACCCCTGAGCTAAAATAAGCAACAAAAATATTTGTTGTCTTTACTTTATGTGAGAACTTTTTTGCGGTGTATTCATGCACCAAAATTAAATATTACATAAAACATTTGTGAATTAAACACTGTTTCCTTCCAATAAACGCGCAACAAATATCAAAACTGGAATTTGTTGCCGTAGGAAAAGTCACTGTGGGCCTTTTTTTCTTATACTGTGTATTAAATTACTTGCAAGTGGTTTATTCCGCTGTGGCGATCCCTGATAAATAAGGGACTAAGCCGTTGTGTGCATACATTTTTGATGTACGTTTCCATTAAGCATTTTTATACGACATTCCAAAGTACGCATAAAAATAGGTGGATAGAAACATAGCTACTCATTAGTGGACTGTTAGCACCCAAATTCATGTTCAAAGTACTAATTCAGACTAGCTAGAAATTGGACACACTGGATATTCTTTAAGTTCTTACTTCCTTTTGGAGACGGCTGGTGTTCAATAACTAGAGAATGCCCCGATTCTTCTTTCTGACAGTCTGCAGGGAGACTTTAGAAACCTAAAGAAAAGCTGTCTGCGTATGTATCCTGCAAAAGAGAGAAAAAAAAAAGTGATTTATCGCTAAACCAAACCCAATCCAGACACACTAGACTATTCCAATCAGACACACCTGACTTGTTGCCTGGAAAGCATGGCGTGCTCCCTGGCTTCAGGCCCGTCATGTTCAATGGAATTATATTTTTAGTCTACCCTGCTTTATTGCATCCTAAAAATAAAACCCAGGCACCAATTTCTGGATTCATAAAGCTTGGCTCGGACTCACATAATGACCTCTAGACGATCGCTGGATGTCTTACTCAGGGCTTTGTTGTGTGACTTCTATACCTTGTTGTCTTTAGGTACTACACCTCCCTAAAACCCAATGTTTAGTCAGTAACTACTAAATAGAAGAGTAAGAAGCGTACATCCTGCTTAATGAGGATAAGCTAAGAATAAAGGCGAATTGTATAGCATAGTATCAATATAATTACACAATGTATAATGTTATTCTGTATTTATTGCTTTTAGTTATCATTTTCACTGGATGCTCAATGATAAAAGGGTTTATGCAATACATAGCCATGTGGTGATTCCTATTTTTAGATAATCCGTTGAATTAAATACTTTATAAATGGATTTTGCTTCATGTGCGTTGATTGTTTTCTATTTTTGTGTGGAACCTTATGGACACAGACTATAAGATATGATTTATTCATGACAAGTGATACACTTTATGCATATTATGTCACATTTAAGGAGATAGTTCACCCCAAAATATTCTGTCATCGTTTATTCAACCTTTTTTCTGACTTCCTTGATTTTGAGAAGCACTTAAGATGATATTTTTCAAAAAGTAAACCAAACCACCATTGACTTCCATTGTTCGAACAAAAGGAAGTCATACTGGCTTGAAATGACTTTAAATGAATACAATATCCGTTCGTTTTACATTCACACTGTTTATCCACTTGTTAGGTGTGACCTCACGCGAAGCGGCTTCCGGGTCCAATCGCTCTATCAAACTGTATGGGGAGACTTATCAAATAGTAATAATAAATGTAAAGCGATGTAATACTTTCAAAAATCACCATCACAAAATATATATATATATATATCCATGCCTAATATCCGATGGCCAGAAAGTGATGCATTTTTTATAAATTGTTAAAATTTTGGTACTTGTGATGCAGCAAGTCCAGAGATTGTAGTGTACACCATAATTTTATATAAAATACACTTTAATGTGTGATATGACTAAAAAGTGGCCATAAAAGAATATTTTCTCAATTCAAATAAGTAGCGGCTTGGACCCGGAAACAATATTCATAAGTCAACGATAAATCACTACTTAACCAGCGGATATGTGCAGGCGCAGACTACATCTTCAGTAATTTTGGAGGGATTTGTGTGAATGATGATCATTTTGATTGCATTATCTGTAAACAAAACCTTCCAAACACGCAAATGACAAACTTTTTTTAGTACATTATTGTTGTGTGACCCTTAGTTAACAAGAAAAAGGATTATTTTAAAATAGTTAATATTATACATAAATACAATAGTGGCGACACGGTGGCTCAGTGGTTAGCACTGTCGCCTCACAGCAAGAAGGTCGTTGGTTCTAGTCCCGGCTGGGTCAGTTGTTCGTGTAGGTTTCCTCCGGGTGCTCCGGTTTCCCCCACAAGTTCAAAAAAACGTGTTTCCCAGTACTGGGTTGCGGCTGGAAAGGCATCCGCTGCGTAAAAAATAATAGTTGGTGGTTCATTCTGCTGTGGTGACTGCTGATAAATAAGGCAATAAGCTGAAGGAAAACTAATGAATGAATATTTCATTGTGGGAATTATGATAGTTTTGACATCATCTGCAAAAAAAACTTCCAAAAACACAAATGACAAACTTTTTTATTTTTATTTCAGGACATGTTGTGTGACATACCCTTAGTTTATTTTAGTTTATCGGTGCTTTTGAAAACACTATTGGTTGGGTTTAGGGAAGGAGAAGAGTGGGTCAGTTGATCGGTCAGTCAGTCAGTCATTCAGTCAGTCAGTCGACAGCGGCCTCTGATAGATTTAAGCAAGAACAGCAGGTGCGAAAAGCACTTACGAGAGAAATTTTAGATCTCAAAAAGTGTACACAGCAGCATCTGGTGTATTCGCGAAAACAAAAACTGCAAAAAAACAAAGCTCCTGGGACGCGCTTTCCAGAAATGTATATAGCGTATGAGCCTGGGTTGTATATACTACAGTATATGACTTGGGTCTTCTATATGGTTCAATATACATATACTGTGGTATATACTTGTATATCATGTTGAGAGTGTCTGGTTCATTTAGCGATGAAGCACAATAACTTGTTCTCCAAAAGAGAAGCCATAAATGTGGGTAATCTAACGTTGTCGGTGGTTGGGAAAATACAACCTTTATCACAACTTTTCCATCTAAACATGACTTAAACTTATGGGCAAAACTGGAATATCGCATAAAACATTTGAATAAATCACAGTTTCCATTCAATTAGCCAAAGAGAACAAAGTCATCAATTCCCCCATAAACTGATGGCGAATATCAAAAAGAAAAAATGGAATTTGCTGCAGTTGGAGAAACCACTGTGGGCCTTTTACCATATATAATACATTACTTGTACCTCCGAAGATGAAACTCACTGAATGCGCTAGGCTTGGGTGGTATCCAAATTTTGATACAATCAAAACCTCCACCCTATTTTACCTTGGTATATGGTATTATTGTGCATAATACAAAAAATTGCGATGTTAGGCTCAGACATTGTCACCAAACTGTTGGCTTGTGCCTAAACAGTTTAAAAACTGAATACCGTATATGCGAACTTAGGTTTGCGGTCACCATTTTGTTGCACAATTTGAAAATTGCCTCATCCGTATTTACCGCCTCTCCCTTCTTGTTCAGTCGAAACCCCAAATACTTCCAAACTGCACAGGTTGAGTTCTTTTTCGAGACCAGGTCGCTTGGTGCGAGACTCACCATCTTTCCTCACCTCTCTCTTTCTCCTCCATGTTGTCCCATGATGACAGCCACGCATACACATTTTTAGGACTTAAATAAATTATATTTATTATAGGTGCTTTTTTTATGACGGTATAATGCTATTGAAACTGATACCATTGCTATTTTTAGATCCTGCGGTATACCATATTACAGTATTACCGCCCACGCCTAGAATGCGCATGGCTTTTGAAGGTGCGAGACGGATACAGTTCTCTTCAAGATATATAGTTCTCTCACATAACAATACTGAACCACTTTCATACTGAACTTTGCCGAAGAGATTTTAGAATGACCAAAACAGCAGATGTTTTACAATGTGGTCGGTCCGCTGGTTTGTCCAGTAACAGGGTGTCCGCGGGGTCTTAAAAAGTATTAAAAGTTGATAAATCAATTATGAGAAAATTAAGTCCCTTGGTTAGTGCATTGACACATGCACTACGGTGCTCGCGGCGACCCGAGTTCGATTCCCGCCTCGTGGTGCCGATCCTTCCCCTCTCTCTGCTCCCCACACTTTCCTGTCAATACTCTCTACTGTCCTATCAATTAAAGGTGAAAACCCCCAAAAAATAAAAAATAAATAAATAAAAGGCATTTTTGTGAGGTCTTTAATTTTGTTCAATCATTGTGTTTGACTCCAAAAAAGCATAAATATATTTATTTTCCTAATATTAACAACAGCGTGCTTGATCCACGCGATTGGTTCGGGCCGGGGCGCGTAAAGCCAGGCTCCTCTTGGTGATGTCACATAATTTGCGACAAATGCGGGAAGGTGATGTGACACTCTACACATGTAGCGAAACCATAGAGCGAAACAGACGGCAAAATAGGAAAATGTAAGTTTGGCTATGGGCGGCACATTAACAATGCGCGCGGAGCTTATCTGGGCACTACACTGCGGCGAATCACCACTCACTGAACTCGAGCTAAGGCATTTCAGATATTTTCAAGTCGATGTTTTCGGATTACGACATAGCTAAGACATTCACCTGTGGCAAGGACAAAACTGGTTACATCATGAGATTTGGGCTAGCACCCTACTTTAAGCAGCAACTCGTTGACACCATCAACAAAGCTGCCACGTTTGTTTTAAAGTTTGACAAGTCTCTCCATCAGTCAACAAAGGAGAAGCAGCTCAACGACCGTGTTCGTTTTTGGGATAGGAAAGGTAAATGTGTCAGATATTTTGATAAATCTTGCCTTTAGTTTAATTTATTCATTCAAGCTTTGTTTCTTCCGAGTTTATCTGAGTTCTGTTGCATGGTTGTGCTCCATTGATTCATTTAACTACAACTGTTTATTAACAACCGTTTAAATTAAAAGTTTGATACTGATTAGAACTTGAAGCGGCAATGAGGTCTTAAATAATTCTGAGAAGGTCTTTAAAATGTCTTAAAAGGTATTGAAATCACCTTTAGGATTCCGGCATATACCCTGAGTAATGTCATCCCATTCCGGCTCTTTTTGTTATCACTTGACTTACTTTCATGAGCATTCTGGAATTTATTTAATAAATGTGTTTCGATCATAAATCAAATTTTAAAAAGTATCCTACTCAATTGTGTGTACATTTTAAAAATTTATGTGCATCTTAAATTTCCATGAAGCATTTTTATGCGATATTCCAAAATGTGCATAAAAATAGGTGGATGGAAAATAGCTAGTGTGAATTTAGCTAGATTGTTTTCTACCCTCTGATCATGTTTTGTGTTATAGCTAATTAAAGACGTTGAGAGATTTGCTCCCCGGATTGATGCAAGGTTAATAAGAATAATTGCTGCTGATTTGCTCTTATTCATTCAGGTTAGGGGAGTTATTGTTGAGTCTCCGGGAATTCTAATTGCATCCACACTGACCCTTCAGGAGATTCTGGAGGCCAAATAACTGCTACAAGTTTTATTAAAGTGCATTGATTCTGGCTTAACATCAAACAGGCTTGTCTCTAGAGTGCTCTGCCAAGAGCGCCATTTTGACCCAAGATGTTGGGCTTTCAGCAAACCATTATAGGGGACAGGATAAGCTTTAACCTAGCAATTATTGGGAGCAAGTAGTGACACATCAAAGCGTTCCGATATCTTCAACCTCACATCTGAAAGGCAGCTTGATATCAGACGCCACTTGAGGTTTGGACTTACATTGTCTTTAAAGACTGTGGCAGTAATGTTGTACTTCTGTTATTCTGAAGTGGTGTTGACTACAAAGGCATACTATTATGTAGCATTGTTCTGTGCCTCTTTTTGTTTGTAGGCCTCCTATGATCTTTATGCAAGCCTGTGAATCATAAAAGAGACGCTGTAAGTCTTCAAGCCTGCTAGCATCTCCATAATTCTCTGCATTGCCAAATGTGTGGTGTGGTAGCTGAGACCTTCGCTTGCCCAGTCAGCATTATGAAATGCACGATTCCTTTTGTGGACGATGGCAAATGGGTGATCGTACGTTTTTCACTTTTTTGTGTGGTGACGATTGTTGCTCCCTCTTCCCCAGGATAGAGTTTGTATTAATCTTGCTACAGGAAGCTATGCCGGCAGTGCGCCAGAATGTCTGCATGTCATCCTCTTTGTGCTTTTTTGTTTCGTCTGTTTTTTGTTGATCATGTTTGTTCTAGTCCTCCCAAAAAAAATTGCCGAAGGAGTTTGTGGTCTCTGGCATCAGGCACATGTTAAACTAAAGGCAATCTTTTTGCGTGCTGTCAACAGGTCAATGTCGGGCTGGCATTGAGATTGCAGGTTTTGCATGTCCACCGAACACTGAAGGACTGTGGTGTTGCTACGAATACCGCTTGGCACCTGTCACATATGACACTTTTGGCTTAAACTTCTATTAGCATGCGTGTTAAGTGGTGTCTTGCCCTGTGTTGTTAAACAGATGACGTTTCCATAAGACAATTGCTTGATTTTGCTTCTTGCCTTTCACTTTTGAAGGTCTGATGTCGTGGTCCTCTGCTTTTCCATCGCCAATCCCAACTCCTTACACCATGTTAAAACCATGTGGTACCTCGAGATAAAGCACTTCTGTCCACGCACACCTGTCATCTTGGTCGGCTGCCAGCTGGACTTGCGCTATGCTGACCTGGAGGCAGTCAATCGAGCTAGGCGACCATTATCAAGGTACCAGTAACTAAGTGAGAACTTGTCTATTGCTTTGCAATACCTTTGCAACATTAGCCACTTCCACTATCATGCGGAATGGTTATAAGAATAGTCAGGAGTTAGGGGTGTGATGAGTGGGTGGGATGACCATATCCCTTCTAGATGAGACAAGACATGAGAACAAAATGAGATTTTTAGACTTTAAATAAATCCTGAATAATATATATATATATATATATATATTTGGAACCTCTTGCCTGACTCCAAACCACCATTCAAACTGCCTTTGCACCAACCAAGACATTCTCAAGAGAACAGTCAGATCTTGTGAGACACATCGGATCTTGACAGATCTTGTGCCACAAGATCTCGTGAGACACATCAGATCTCACGAGATCTTGTGGCACAAGATCTATCAAGATCCGATGTGTCTCACATGATCTCTGCCTGAAACCGTATCCATGCTGACTGGCCTGGATTTGCATGGAGTTGAATGGTTAACCAAAAGGAACTGTTCAGACTGATAGTAGAAAAGTGGCTTTTCTGTCAAACTCTGTCCACAATATTTTTATTTGTTTACACTGAAACATCTGTATTGCTTCAATCATCTTGCTAAATGTGCATATAAATGTTCCATAAAAGCTCACTAGATCAGAGGTCACCAACCCTGTTCCTGGAGATCTACCTTCCTGTAGAGTTCAGCTCCAACCCTGATCAAACACACCTGAATCAATTAATTAGGACCTGAAGCAGCACTTAATAATTACAGACAGGTGTGTTTGACCAGAGTTGCAACTGAAATCAGCAGGAAGGTAGCTCTCCAGGAACAGGGTTGGTGACCTCTGATCTAGATTAAGGTGGATGTGTCCTCAAAAAACAGCATAGGCGCATAGATATGACACAAGATCTTAATACATTAACTTGTCTTTCACAGGCCCATTAAACCTGGAGACATTTTGCCTCCGGAGAGTGGAAGGGAGGTAGCCAAAGAGCTTGGCATCCCATACTACGAGACCAGCGTTTTTGACCAGTTTGGTATCAAGGATATCTTTGATAATGCCATCCGAGCAGCTCTCATCTCCAGACGTCACCTACAGTTCTGGAAGTCTCATCTGAGGCGAGTCCAAAAGCCACTTCTGCAGGCACCATTTTTGCCACCCAAAGCTCCTCCGCCACTTATAAAGATCCCAGAGTGTCCAGCCAAACACCGGGATGGCCCGAAGCAGCTTCTTGAGACCCCTCTGTGTGCTGATGTTATGTTTATCATTCAGGAGCACGTCCACTTGTTTGCCCACAGAATCTACCTGTCTACCTCATCCTCCAAATTCTTTGACCTCTTTCAGATGGACTTTTCGGACGAATCCCAGTGCTTGGTGGTAACTGAGCGTCACCGCCGGGATCAGCTAATGCGCACACTAAGCCTGGACACAGAAGAGGATGTTATGGTTCTCCCAAATCTTTCTCCATGCTCTCTTCGAGCATCCAAGAGTGATGGTACCCTCAAAATGATGAGTTTCAGTGGGATGCACCGGCGCACCAGGCTTTCCCTGGCGTCTTGGAGCAAGGCTTTCTACAGCATCCATAAGGAGAATGTGATCAACCCGGTCACAGGTACGCCGGCTCTCATGACAATCGTAAAGATGGATCATTCCATCCACCATGGCCCATTCAGCGCGGTCTTACGCTTTCTCTACACCGGTGAGCTAGACGAGAAGGAGAAAGAACTGATGAAGATCGCTCAGATTGCAGAGATCTTAGAAGTGTTTGATCTCCGGATGATGGTGGAGAACATCATGAACAACGAGGGCTTCATGAATCAAGAGATCACAAAAGCGTTCCACGTGAGAAAAGCCAACAGAATCAAAGAGTGTCTCACCAAGAATAATTTCACAGGTACTGAGAAACTCACATATTCAAGTGTGATTCAACATGATTATTACATCTGCCACAACATCTGAAATTTGATCATTCTAGTTCCATGATCCATGCTCACTTCCATTGAGCAGTACAATTCGGTACAGTAAGAAGTACCAAAGTAGCGAACAATATCACATTTTTGGGACCCTTTTGTAAGAGTACCTAGCACAGCAGTGCTGTACCAAAAGTGTGGAGTAGGCTTGCTGCCAAACGCTATTGGTTTACAAAGAATTGTCACTTGTGCGTTCAACAATTTAGCCGTTTTTAAATATACAGCTAAATATTGTCATTGTAATAATAATAATGGTATGGCAGCAAAGTTCCTTGATTATTACGATGGATCTAGAGCAATGGTCTCAAATTCAATTCCTGGATGGCCACAGCTCTGCACAATTTAGCTTCAACCACCTCCAACTCCATCCATCTATCCATTTTCTTTTTTTGGCTCAGTCCCTTTATTAATCTGGGGTCGCCACAGCGGAATGAACCACCAATTTATCCAGCATATGTTTTACGCCCTTCCAGCTGCAACCCATCTCTGGGAAGCACCTCCAACTCACACCTGCTTAATAGTCTCTAGTAGTCTTGAATGCCTTGATTAGTTGGATCAGCTGTGTTTGATTAGGGTTGGACCCAAAATGTGCAGAGCTGCAACCCTCCCGGAATCGAGTTTGAGACCTATACTAGATCATAAGTCTCAAACTCAATTCCTGGGAGGCCACAGCTCTGCACAGTTTTGCTCCAACCCTGATCAAACACAGCTGATCCAAGTAATTAAGGTGTTCATGACTATTTTGAACGCTTCAATTATTTAGATCAGCTGTGTTTGACAGGGTTGGAGCAAAACTGTGCAGAGCTGCGGCCTTCCAGGGATCGCGTTTGAGACCTTCGATCTAGAGTATAGTTCCTAGACATATCAGCCTAGACAATAGCAAGTTTTAATTTTCCATCAGTCTCAGCACATAATTTAACTACAGAAGAGTCAAGTTTACATAGGAAAATTATTGAAACTCTTTAGTTATTCCTGAGTGAGATGCTAATGGTCTAATCCGATTTAATGATCTATGCTATGCTAAGCTAAAAGTGCTCCCACCAGACTCGGCTGAATAGACAAAAAAAAGGTAAAACTCAAGTGTTTAACCCTAGAAGAGTTGTAAAATGAGCCTATTTTTCAAAAAAAGCTTCCTTAGAAACTTGCAGTTCAGCTGTGTGGCTAACCGTTTTATGGAAATCACAAACAAATACCAATACATGGAGAAAAATCAATGTTTTTTTAAGTGTAGTATAGTTCACACAATAGACAGTCAAGTTGTATGAGAAAATTCAAGACACATTAAAAAATTGTGCAGGGTTCCCAGCATTAGTCGCTTTTAATAAAGATGTCTGCCAAATACATTAATGTCAATGCAATTATAGTCACAGTATAGCTAGTATACACTAGAAAATAACAATACAATGTAGCTTTCTCCATCCAAGACGCTTGCTGTTTTGGGCAAACTCTTTGGTTATTTTTGAGTGAGATGTTAATGGTCTAATCCGATTTAATGATCTGTGCTAAGCTAAAAGTGCTCCTGCCAGACTTGGTTGAATAGATTAAAAATGGTAAAACTCAAGTGTTTAACCTTAGGAGAGTTGTAAAATGAGCCTATAGGAAGAAGGATCCTTTAAAATTCTTTATAGTTTGCCAATGTGGCTGACCGTTTTATGGAAATCACAACCAAATACCAATACATGGAGGAAAATCTATCGTTTTAATGTGTAGTGTAGTTTACACAACTTGTGCACACAACAGAAAGTAAAGTTGTTGGAGAAAATTCAAGACGAATTCGAAAACTGTGCAGGGTTCCCAGCATTAGTTGCTTTTAATAAAGATGTCTGCCAATTACATCAATGTAATGCAATTATAGTCACAGTATAGCTAGTATACACTAGAAAATAACAATACAATGTAGCTTTCTCCATCCAAGACGCTTGCTGTTTTGGGCAAACTCTTCGGTTATTTTTGAGTGAGATGTTAATGGTCTAATCCGATTTAATGATCTGTGCTAAGCTAAGCTAAAAGTGCTCCTGCCAGACTTGGCTGAATAGATTAAAAATGGTAAAAGTCAAGTGTTTAACCTTAGGAGAGTTGTAAAATGAGCCTATAGGAAAAAGGATCCTTTAAAACTCTTTATAGTTTGCCAATGTGGCTGACCGTTTTATGGAAATCACAACCAAATACCAATACATGGAGGAAAATCTATCGTTTTAATGTGTAGTGTAGTTCACACAACTTGTGCACACAACAGAAAGTAAAGTTGTTGGAGAAAATTCAAGACGAATTCGAAAACTGTGCAGGGTTCCCAGTATTAGTTGCTTTTAATAAAGATGTCTGCCAATTACATCAATGTAATGCAATTATAGTCACAGTATAGCTAGTATACACTAGAAAATAACAATACAATGTAGCTTTCTCCATCCAAGACGCTTGCTGTTTTGGTCAAACGCTTCGGTTATTTTTGAGTGAGATGCTAATGGTCTAATCCGATTCAATGATCTATGCTAAGGTAAGCTAAAAGTGCTCCCGCCAGAGTTGGCTGAATAGTTAAAATAATGGTAAAACTCAACTGTTTAACCCTATGAGAGTTGTAAAATGAGCCTGTTTTTCAAAAAAATGTTCCTTTGAAACTTGCAGTTCAGCTGTGTGGCTGACCGCTGTATGGAAATCATAAACAATTACCAATACATGGAGGAAAAGCAATTGTTTTTATATGAAGTGTAGTTCACACAACTTCAATGAACGAAACGGCAAAATCCAGAGATACTCAAAAATGTTCCCAGAATAAGTCGCTTAGACTAAAGATTTCTGCCTAATACTTTTAATGTAAACCTAATTATAGCTAGTACATAATAGAAACTAACAATATAACGTAGCTTACTTTATTTAAGCTGCTTGTTGTTTTATTAGAAACAATAACTGAACTACAGAAATACTGATACTACTTTTGGTAGTAGTTTATTTCCCAACACTCCATGTTGATGTGATAGCCCGTGAATTTTAGTGGTACTGAATAAAACAGAAGAGCTCCTCATGGTGTATTTTGGACTCTCTTTGCAGATGTGGTGTTCAGGTTGGACGATGGCACCATTAACGCCCACAAACCACTGCTGATCTCTAGCTGTGACTGGATGGCTGCCTTATTTGGGGGCTCTTTCATGGAGAGTGCAAATGACGAGGTGAGTGCGAAAAACAGTGTTTAATGAGCTCCAGTTAGGGCACTGACAAGTCTACATCTTCATTTCGTCCTTAAGCATTAATAAGTCTGCCAGTTCTCTAGCAGATGGTACAAGGTCACACACCGCTCAGACATTTGCATGCGCTTACATACTCAACTAGACGGGTGCTGACACTTTTTTACAGGCGCCGGCTTGCCAACAATTGCATCAAATTCTTGAATAACTAAAATAGTCTGGTTGTGGTGTCTGCAACTGACGGATTGAATATATTTCTGCAGTGATGAATCGCCTGTCAGCGATGTCTTGACCTTTGGAGTGTGTAATGCTTGTCTTGCAAGACATTTGATTCGCAAAATAACAGGGGGTTATTGCATTATGAAAGTGTCATTTGTTTTGTATTTTGTTTGGCTTTGATTTTTTGTTTGCTTCATTCAATAATGAAATTTGCTGTTAATTTAATCTACACCACCTGACAAAAGTCTTGTTGTCGATCCCAGTTTAAGAGCAACAAACAATAGCTTGACTTGTAGTGGATCATTTGGAAAAGTGGCAGAAGGTAGATTTTTCTGATGAGTCATCTGTTGAACTGCATCCCAATCATCACAAATACTGCAGAAGACCTATCAGTCAAGTTTGGTGAAGGAAAAATCATGGTTTGGGGTTACATTCAGTATGGGGGCGTGCGAGAGATCTGCAGAGTGGATGGCAACATCAACAGCCTGAGGTATCGAGACATTTGTGCTGCCCATTACATTACAAACCACAGGAGAGGGCAAATTCTTCAGCAGGATAGCGCTCCTTCTCATACTTCAGCCTCCACATCAAAGTTCCTGAAAGCAAAGAAGGTCAAGGTGCTCCAGGATTGGCCAGCCCAGTCACCAGACATGAACATTGAGCTTGTCTGGGGTAAGATGAAGGAGAAGGAGGCATTGAAGATGAATCCAAATAATCTTGATGAACTCTGGGAGTCCTGCAAGAACGCTTTCTTTGCCATTTCAGATGACTTTATTAATAAGTTATTTAAGTCATTGCAGAGATGTATGGATGCAGTCCTCCAAGCTCATGGGAGTCATACACAATATTAATTCTCTTTCCACTGCACCATGACTTTATATTCTATACTGGACAAAAATTTTAAAAAGTCAGACTTTACTGTCCTAATTAAATAATTAAAAGATTGTTCATATTTTATATCGGTAAATGAAGCGTAATGTAGAGGCCTTTGCCTTTTATATAAGCCACTTCTGATATCAAATGATCAACTAGAAGTCAAGTTATTATTTGCTGTTCCTAAAACTTGCATAGGCGACAAGACTTTTGTCAGGTAGTGTAGATGTATGGGTGACATTTTTTTAGCTTGAAACCATGGTAATTCGTACTATGCAAGTCAACAGCTATTGGCACTTTCACAGTCTAAAAAAATACTGTATTATAGGCAAAGCAAAATGAACACCCATTAAGACTGATGACATACTAAATGTTAGCCTGTGTTGTTATCTGAAATCGTTGTTTGTTCCCAATATCACTATTAGAATGCCTCATGACAATCATGTTTATGACAGATTTATGACAAGTTATGTAATCTGAGATATGTCAAGTTGTCATGACAAAGACAATAACAGGTTGTGATGTATTTGTTTATGTCAAGTTGTCGTAACAATGTCACATTTGCATTTAAAATGACATAACTGAGTAGAAAATGACATAAATGACACTAAACAACAGTTGTCAAAAGCATGAATAAAATCGTATGTGTCACATCATGATTATAAATGTTTCATGACCCCTTCAAGTAAAATGTTACATTTTTTTTACAATTCTGTGTTTATATCTTATGATTCTGACCATTTTTTTCAGCTGAATGATGAATAAATTTATAGCACATTTTTATTTTTTTTATAATCCTTTTGATTTCATTTCTAAAATCCTTTTAATTGCAAGATAAAAAGTATTATTTCAGTATTTCACTACAGTATTTCCAGTTCGTAAATAAATTCATTCTCTCTATACTGAGCTTATAGCATTCATTTAAATTTTAATGCACATTTATATTGTTATTTATACAGGATATCCATAGGGTCTTAAATAATCTTAAAATGTCTTCAATTTTAAAAATTTACTTAAATTAAATTAACTGAAATATTGTGTTGTGAGACTCTATCATTTTAAACGGGTCTTAATTTTCATAAGTTCATGTAAAGCTACCCAATCGGACCAACACCCATCCAATCTCTAACATTCCATCTCAATAAAAGTTTATTAACTCTATTTGCCAACTCGATTTATATTTATAAACATAAGGTTTTATTATCATTCTTACAATAACATTTGTTTTTAATGTTTTTTTTTATGTTGTAACTAGGGATGTCCTGATCAGGTTTTTTTTACCATCGAGTCCGAGTCATTTGATTTTGAATATCTATCGAAACCCGATCCGATACTTCTATAATACATAAAAAAATATAAAGAAGAGCGAAGAAACATATCCAGGATGTTCCTTATTTTCTTATTCTATTTTTATTTAATGCACCTTATTTTAACATTTAACAAGTCTGGTAACAAACAGAGCACTTCTGTGAGGTAGCTTGAACAATCGAGTGATAAATAACATAAATTCTTCACATTTAGACTTTAGTGCAACTGTAAAACTAATATAAAAACAAATAGTACCTCATCTTAAAATACGCGGCAGACATGTGAACAGACATGTGAGAGATCTAGATATACATATATATTCGAGTCCTGATCTGAAGTTTATGTCCGATTCTGATCGAGTCTAAAACCGTGATCGGATCTGGACATCCCTAGTTTTAACTGGGACATTAGAAAAAAATCCTTTGCGTTTAGCCTTGTGCAAGTCTGAAATTTCATTCATAATGGTCTTAAAAAGTCTTAAATTTGACTTGATGAAACCTGTAGAAACCCTGTTTTAGTATGATTAAAAACAAATATTTAAATATTTGTTATAAATTAAAATAAGTATTTAAAATAAATACATTTGAAATAAAATAAAAAATAAATATTGTGTGCCTAAATAAATATTTTAAAAGATTTATTTCAATATTTTTGTAATACATTTTATTAAAATAATATCCTCATAATATTCTGCAATAAGAATCATATACTGTTCTATTTATAACCATTTACCTTATTCATAATTAATGATCTAACATGCACTGTCGAGATACTTCCTCACCTTTGAAGCGACCATGCATTTTGTTTTTCCCCAAGCCTGCCGCGTGCACACTTAATCCTGTTTCCACTGTCTAAACAGACGCTTTCATCTGTGGCACTGTTCATTAATTTTCTCCCTAACAGGTGGAAATAAAGCGCACCCGGTTTCCTCCCTAAGGAGGAAGAGCAGACGTCATTCAGAGACAGTGATCTGTTTTCCTCCGTGCTAATCTTTGCACAAGGGACTCGATATATGTTGGCCAGCCGTTTTTATTTGACTTGGTGCTCTGACATTTCATGCCAGTGTAACAATTGGGACAGCTGTATTTTAGGCAGCGTCCTACTTTCAGGCTTAAGTCTACAGCGTTTGCTCAAATCTGAAAGAGCGTGTGTGTCTCTTTTTGCTTTGCTGCTCTCTCTTTTGGAGTGGTTATTCTACCCCGGCTCAACTCACAGCGGTCTACTGTGTTTGCCCTTGAACGCTATTATGTAATGGGTTACGTAGCAGCATCTATCTGCGTGTTCTACCCAAATGTGCTTAGTAATGCTGGACTGCTGGTGAGTTTGGTAGATTAGAGACTGAAACGTCCCTTCTCCAGAGCTCAGCTGACCAGAGACTGCAATATTTGATATTATAATAATAATAATATATAATATCTATCTATCTATCTATCTATCTATCTATCTATCTATCTATCTATCTATCTATCTATCTATCTATCTATCTATCTATCTATCTATCTATCTATCTATCTATCTATCTATCTATCTATCTATCTATCTATCTATCTATCTATCTATCTATCTATACATGCATACATACATACATACATACAGTACATACATACAGTACATACATACATACATGCATGCATACATACATTCATGCATACATTCATTCATGCATACATACATGCATACATGCATACATGCATACATACACACACACACACACATACATACACATACACACACACACACTTCTAATTCTACTCTACTACTACTACTACTACTACTACTAATAATAATAAAAATAATAATAAATGTTAATAATAATAATATTAATAATAAAAAAAAAATAATATAATCATGTAGAACACTTTATTATAATACTATATTTATGGAGCACAAATTATTGCTTCATTTTGAAACATCTAAACCTACAGTAGTTTTATCACAAATATGTTGGATTGAATAGGAATAAATATTTCTATTGGATGACGATGACTCTTCATCATCATAATAGTATAAACTCACTGGCCACTTTATTAGGTACATCTGTCCAACTGCTCGTTAACACCAATTTCTAATCAGCCAAACACATGGCAGCAACTCAATGCATTTAGGCAGTTAGACATGGTCAAGACGATCTGCTGCAGTTCAAACCGAGCATCAGAATGAGGAAGAAAGGTGATTTAAGAGACTTTGAACGTGGCATGGTTGTTGGTGCCAGTCGGGCTGATCTGAGTATTTCAGAAACTGATGATCTACTGGGATTTACACACACAACCATCTCTAGGGTTTACAGAGAATGGTCTGAAAAAGAGAAAATATCCAGTGAGCGGCAGTTCTGTGGGCGCAAATGTCTTGTTGATGTCAGAGGAGAATGGCCAGACTGGTTCCAGCTGATAGAAAGACAACAGTAACTCAATTAACCACTCATGACAACCAAGGTATGCAGAAGAGCTTCTCTGAATGCACAACACATCCAACCTTGAGGCGGATGGGCTACAGCAGCAGAAGACCACACCTCGGGTGCTGCTCCTGTCAGCTAAGAACAGAAAAATGAGGCTACACTTCACACAGGCTCACCAAAATTGGACAATAGAAGATTGGAAAAACGATGCCTGGTCTGATGAGTCTCGATTTGACATTCAGATAGTAAGGTCAGAATTTGGCGTCAACAACATGAAAGCATGGATCCATCCAGCCTTGTATCAACAGTTCAGGCTGGTAGTGTCGTGTAATGGTGTGGGGGATATTTTCTTGGCACACTTTGGGTCCATTAGTACCAATTGAGCATCATGTCAACGCCCCAGCCTACAGGATTGTTGCTGACCATGTCCATCTCTTTATGACACCATGTCATAAAGCGCGAATCATCTCAGACTAGTTTCTTGAACATGACAATGAGTTCACTGTTCTCAAATGGCCTTCACAGTCACCAGAACTCAATCCAATAGAGCACCTTTGGGATGTGGTGGAACTGGAGATTCGCATCATGGATGTGCAGTTTTCCAGTACCTTGTTGAATCTAAGCCATGAAGGATTTAGGCAGTTTTAAAGGCAAATGTGGTATAGCCCGGTACTAGTAAGGTGTACCTAAAAAAAGTGGCCGTTGAGTGTAGAATATATAATAATTAAGCATATTCCTGAAGTAAATATTTTCTTCTGTCTCCAGAGCTCAGACTGCAATTTTTGAATGCTCATCTTATAATTGAATATGTCTATTTATTTGCATTGTTTATTTTATTTTGGCACATACGTTTATGATTAGTTTTTAATAAAAATTAAAAATCTGTAACACTTTATTTCAAGTCACAATTTTATAGCTCAATAAACTAGCTGCTCATTAATAGTAAGTAAGGTGTAATTTGGGTTTAGGTTTTGAGTAGGAAGTCATACAGAAACTGTTAATATTGCAATAATAGTTAGGTAATAAGCCAGTAGTTAATAGCATGAATTGTGACTTAAACTTATGTTACCCTTAAATCTTCTAAAAGTCATCATGAAACCAAAACATGACATTTTTACATTTTTAATACACTTTACAGGTGTTATCTATGATTTTATTACCAAAAATGTGTTATAATGTGTATAACTTTTTATTAAAAACTCCAATCCACATTACATTTCATGGTATAATAATAATAATAATAATAATAACAACAATAATAATAATAATAATAAAAGGGTGGTGCAGTGGTTAGCACTAACTGTCTTCTTTCAAAGAAATCAGAAGTCAGCTTTTTCCAACCACTCCAAGCAATCATGTTGAGATGCTCCATACAACCGAATCAATTCTTGATGTATAAAATCAAATCTCGTTCTACATTTCCTCACCCATTTCCTATTGCACTCAGAGCCATGTAGCATTTCAGAAGTAAATGGGTTGTAAACGCTATTTCACGCTGACTTAGCGGCACCAAATGGAATTGAAAAAGGGATTGTTTCCAAAATAAAGACATGTGTGCATATGTGTTGCCAGGTCTCATTCCCCAACACCAGCAGAGTATGTATGCAGGCGGTGCTGGAGTACCTCTACACCAATCAGCTGTCGCCCATGGCAGACCTGGACCCAATGGAGCTGATCGCCCTGGCCAACAGACTGTGCCTTCCACGGCTCATCGCTCTCACAGGTGAGTCCATTGCCAACACACGCCCTCTACAATGCCAGTAGATCACTCTGTAAAACCCAAAGGTGAAATTTTATTTTATTTTATTTTATTTTATTTTATTTTATTTTATTTTATTTTATTTTATTTTATTTTATTTTATTTTATTTTATTTTATTTTATTTTATTTTATTTTATTTAAATGTATTACTCTGTAAAACCAACAGTAAAATAAAACCAAATTAAATAAAATTTATTGTATTGTATTTTACTTTTGGGTTTTACTAAGCGATTAATTTAATTTAATTTAATTTAATTAAATTTCATTGGTTAATTTAACTTATACGTTTTAAAAAGTTCATTGAACTTAAAGGAATAGTTCACTTAAAAATGGAAAATTACTCACTATTTACTCTCCCTCAAGTGATGTCAGAAATATTTATCTCTTCTGTTGAACACAAAAGAAGATAGTTTGAAGAAAGCTGAAAATCTGTAAGCACTGACTTCCATAGTAGGAAAAACAAATACCATGAAGTGTGAGTAATCGATGCCAGAGCTTTCATGTTTGGGTGAACTATCCCTTTGATGGAAATAAGTTATTTGAACTCAACTTTTATTGTTTTTATTTTGACTCTTCTAAAGCATAAAACCATCATAATATGTTTGCAGATATTTAAGAAACATGCCAAGTGAACATACTTGTTTATCTGAAAAACAATGCTGAATACATTGTGCTTTGAACATTTCCGTACCGGAAAGTCTTGAAAATATCTTTGTTTTGGTCCCTTTAACCTGCCCAACGCCAGTTTAGCCAATTATATTTCAGCACCCCGGGTTGCCTTGGTGTGATTCATTAAGTCATAAAGGCTCTAAAAGTATGCATCCACAATTCAGAGTTCCACATGAGGTGGTTATTAATTAGCAAATAATATAAATTTTACAAATTTTAACATTAGGTGAGCAGGTTAGATTGTAACCCTGTGTCCTAACAACACGCTACATGACAAGATTTGCAGTGATAAACAATTGGGCTGTTGCACCAGCCAAAACACATCAGAAATGTAAATACAGCCATTCAGAAGCACAGAATATTGCACTCACTGCACTCCAACAAAATGATAAGGTTTATAATTTAATTAATACATATTACACCTCTTTAACATTATTAAATGTAGATGCTAGTCACAGTTCTAAAGTTACATTTCAAACAGTTTATTTTATTTTCAACATCTGAGGTGAACTATCTGCTGCTGCTTTCAGTAGTATGGAAATAAATTTCACATAAAAAACTCACATTATTAGCATTTAACACTGAATAAAGCACATGAGGTGTACCTGAGGTGATCATTGGCAGTGTATCCTGTTGTTCAGCTGCAGGAAATAAAAGCCGTTTCTAAAATATAAATTTCAGGTTTTGGTTAGAACAAAAACTCCAATAGAATTAGATTTGGGTCAAATAAAACAAACGCAACTTTTGTGAAAACTAACAAAAATAAAAATAGATAAACGTGAAAAAAAAAACACTTAAATACAAAACAATCACCTAAACTGCAAAAATAGAAACATTGTCTTCAGATAGTTTTGTTCAGGAAATTGCGAAGAAAATTCTTTCTTGCAATTGCGTGTTCGTAGACTTATAATTTGGAGCTTTTTTCAGAATTGTGTGTTTTATATCTCAAAGTTGCGAAAGGAAAAAAATTGAGGTTTGAATTTTTTTTTTTTTTGAAAATCCACATTATTATTTCTCAATTTTAACAATATTTCTCTCAGTTAGACAGAGCCTAATGGTGCTTTTGAATGATACCGTATCACACTTTCCACAAAAAAATATTAAGCAGCCACACACTTTTCAACATTGATAATAATAATAATAATAATAATAATAATAATTGTTTCTTGAGCAGCCAATCATCATATTAGAATAATTTCTAAAGGATTGTGTGACAATGAAAATGAAAGAAAAACAAATTCACCTTTAAATCACAAAAATAAATAAGATTTTATACTTTATTCAATACAAAAAACACTTATTTTAAAATTGTAATATTATTTCATTTAATTATTTTTTGCAGAATTTTTCATTAAATGAATGCAGCCTTGGTAAGCAGAATAGGTGTTCTGAAAGGTAAATTACCACAGTGTCTGTAGGGGATTGCAACATCCTACAAGACGCACTCAAAAGCACACTTTGAGTAAAAAATAGAAAATGGTTGATGGACTGATGTTTTGTTAATCTTATCTTTTACACTTTTATTTTAAGTAATATCACATATCAATGCTGTAATTTGTATATGCATCTAAAAATATTCTTAATAATTTTGATGTAATGGGCTTTTTTATTTTCTCTAAGAATTGGGAATTTATGTCTTGTGATTTTAGAGTTTTGGTCAGAAAAATGTAGGCTTTCTAGGACTTTCTCACAGTTTACATCTGTGTACGTCTTGCAGTTCTGAGATTTTTTTCTCAGATTTGTGTTTTTATATCTCAGTTCCTTAAAGTATATTTATTTTTAATTTTTTATTTTAACTATTAAACTAACTATTATTTAACTATTATTCATTATTAAAACAGATTGTTAATGGTGGATAAAATTTTTCTCTCTGAGTCTAATGGTACCTTTGAATGATATCACACTTTCCACAAAAAATAAAAATAAAAATTAAGCAGCCAACACTTTTCAACACTGATGATAATAATAATAAATGTTTCTTGACCAGCAAAACATCATATTAGAATAATTTCAGAAGGATCACGTGACTGAAGAAAAAAAATCAGCTTTAAATCATAAAAATAAATAAGATTTTATACTTCATTCATAAGAAAACAAGTATTTTTAAATTGTGATATTATTTCACATTTTTACTGTATTTGTAATTAAATAAATGCAGCTTTGGTGAGCAAAATAGGTGTTCTGAAAGGTAAATTACCACAGTGTCTGTAGGGGATTGCAACATCCTACAACACACACTGAAAGCACACAAACACAACACACATGCTCCTCCTCAAGCACAGGGCAGAGCCGCTCGGCCACCTCAGACTCAAAGCAAACAGGCCTTTTAGCCATTTCGCTCAGTGTTGCTAAGCAACGAGCGATGTCAAGGTGCCAAATTAAAGAGGACGTCTCCGCAGAGCTTTGTGTGGCATACACTACAATCTGTCCGGCAGACGTCATCTAATGACGCGGCGGTGACAGGCTGAAATTTATCTGTGACTCCAGATGCAGCTATTTACCTCAGCTTTTGCGTAGCCTGCACCGCCCCAGAGGGAAAACATTTTCTCTATCTTTTTTTTTTTTTTTTTGTGCGTCAGATTATTTACAGTCTGCAAGAGTAGCAAAGCATAGGATGAAATATTATTCTGGGTAAATATGCTGCTGTGGTGCTTTGTGTGGAAACTTATTTCTGAGCATCGGATGAAATATCGTTCTTTTTAAACAATGCTTTTAATGCCAGGCATATTTGTTCCTGCCAAGGAATAAGTAATAAATGATTAATGCAGCTTTCTATCACTATTATGATTTTTTTAAAGATTATATCACACCACTGTTGTTGTTTTTGTTTTCTGGATATCCAGGCTATTTGGAATTGTAATTTTTCTAGGCTTAATTTTCTCTGAATTGTGCATTTATATCTCGCAATTTGTAGTTTAAACTTTTTTCTTAGAATTGTGTCTATTTCCTGCAATAAGCTACATGCACACAGACTTTTAATTTCAGCCAGCCAGTGAATTGTCTGCAAAATTGCCAAGTTTAAGGTCTAATTTCTTTAAAAATCATTGAGCTTCACTGCCTGATATATACGATATGACGTGGGTCTTAAATCATACAAGAAGCACTGCATTAAATTCCATTTCCCCCCTTCATGTCTTTAAAATATGACAATTTATTTTACCAGTGTTTTTCGCTTGCCTGCTGATCTGGACGGCACTAGCGATTACACGGTCTTTTATCTTGTTTTACGCTTGACCAACTAAATAGATGCTTAAGTCTATTTAACTGAATGTAGTAATGACATTACAATATCAATGCTGTAAAAGGAACCTTATGAAATTAAAAATAGTCACACTATAACCTTTCACCAGAAGTTTATTATTGGCTGAAAAACACTAGCTGTGCATATCCCCCATTGCAAATTTAAAAGCTTTCACACTTTCTTTCATGCAATTTTTAATTTAAAAGTAAATTATGAATGGATATAAATTCAAAAATGCTAGACGTGAATCTTTTTCTCACAAATATTCTTCAATTGTTGCTTTTTTTTTTATTCTGACATTTTTCCTCTCTCAAAACTTTGAATTTACCATGCAACCGCAAATTTATAAACTCTTGCAATTGTTTTTTTTTTTTCATTTTTTAAAATAATTTTTATGTTAAATGTAATGACTCTAATGACTTCTCAAAGTTCTGACTTTATTTCTCTAAATTTAGATTTTTTTTTCTCGATTGTGCACTTCTAGCCCTTCTCGAAATTCTAGGTTTATATTCCACAGTTCTAACTTTTCCCAGGAATTACAAAATTAAATTTCACAATTGTAAGTTTATAAATCAAAATTGTGAGACAAAATCATGTTACAAAATCATGTCTAATAATTCATTAGAATTATTTTTTTTTTAGAAGCATTTTTTCTTAGTGTTATGATTTTAAATATGTGAAGTAATCAAATGAAGTATAAAATCGTCTTTATTTCTGTGATTTAAAGCTACATTTTTTATTTCTCCAATCTTCAGTGTCACATGATACTTTAGAAATTAGTCTAATATGATATGACAATTGGAGAAATGAAAATTCAGCTTTAAATCTCATAAATAAATGATTTTATACACTAGAAAAAAGTTTACTCAACTTAAAATTTTAAGACATTGAAACTCAATTGGGTTGGGGTGAAATTGGGTTGGGTTGTCATTGGGTTGAAACTCAAATGTCCTGAAGTTTGTTGCCTTGAAATTTAAAGTTGGATCAACTCTATTTTTAAGGCCGTCACACACCGGATGCGTTGCTCAGCGCTTCGACACGGCGCGCACATGACAGTGGAAAGTATCGCACACCAGATGCGCACCTTCGCATGCTATTTTAAATGAAACTATTCAGATGGCAGTCTGTGGCGCGGCAGAAAAATGAACAGTGTCCTGAGTCGTGGCTGGGCGCCGCGGACAGCCGCAAACTTGCAGTGCCGGTGTGTGTACCCTGATAATACCCGAGCGGCGCTTCTGGTGTGTGACCTCCTTTACAGTGTACTTCATTCGATAAGAAAACAATTATTTTAAAATTGTAATATTATTTCACAGTTTTTAAATCATACACTGTAAAAATATAACAAAAAGTCATGACAACAAATAATTTTATGATGCTTTAACTTATTTCAATAAGTTAATCAGGTTTGAACTATTTTTATATAAAATTTTACATAATATTTTTGGTCAGTTTGATTAATGTAAGTCGAGATGAATGAAGTTAATTTCCTTCATTTTACTTCGGCTTAGTCCCTCTATTCATCAGGGGTTGCAGAATCAACCGCTAACTTATCCAGCATATGTTTTACACAGCGGATGCCCTTCCAGCTGCAACCCAGTTCTGGGAAACATCCATACACACTTATTCACACACATATATGGCCAATTTAGCTTACCCAATTCACCCATAGCACATGTCTTTGGACTTGTGGGGGAAACTGAAGCACCTGGAGGAAACCCACGCGAACTCAGGAAGAACATGCAAACTCCACACAGAAATGCCAACTGACCCAGCCGGAACTCGAACCAGTGATCTTCTTGCTGTGAGGCGACAGTGCTAACCACTGAGCCACAGTGTTGCTCGAGAAGTTAATTTGATTCAACTAAATGATTTAAGACAGCAAGATTTTTGTTTACTGCGCAGTTAAGAAAATATTGCAATGAATAATGAGATTTTAAAGTGTGATTGCAAGAAGTAAAACTTGTAAATCTAAGCAAGAAATGCTGATCTAAATGTGCCTTCTGCTTAACAGATGTTTTCTCTCCTCAGAGCAATACGCCGTGAGCGAGTTACTAAAAGCATCTAAAGATGGACAGGACATTGACGGAGAGGTACTTACCTATCTGGAGCTCGCTCAGGTACGTCTATACTTCATTATTAAAACAGATTGTTAATAGTGGATAGAAGTAAATGTCTGTGCTGTGATTATTACAATTAACCACTCAAACATTTAAGGGCACCTATGATGAAAATCAACTTGTGTAAGCTGTTTGGACAGAACTGTATAAGCCTGAAACCCAATAAGCCTGAAGCCTGAAACCCAATAAGCTTCTTTTTTTTCATTTTATTTCCTGACGTTAAAATAGGATCCAAATCCCTGTAATTTTGAAGCCCACCATAACGTAACGTAGGAGTGTGATTTTCCCCACCCTCCGAATTGATTGACAGGCGCCATGTTTCTATAATAACATGTATACACATGTCCATAGATCATTTTTTTGCAAAGATTAAAATATGTTACAACTCTTTGTGATTTTTATACGTTTTTAATGTTTTTAAATTAGCAAGCATGTTTGTAATAAAGACAGTAAAATGGATAACTAATTAATAACCGCTATAATCAACACGGCCGCATGGTGTCAGTAATCGCTAATATACATGTCTGTGTGTGTACTGCAAACGGCATTTGTGTGTGACTCATCATTTCAGAAAGGCTTGAATAAACTCCACAACAAATACATGACAACTTAATTGGTTTGACTAATGTATTTCAGCTTCATTCAAGTCTGTCTCTGTCACTGACTGCTGTTTATTTGACATAACGCACGATGAGAATCAGACACGCACTTGGGAATGTTGGGCGAGGAGAAGCAGCTCATTTGGATTTAAAACCACAGGCTACAAAAACAGCTAAACTGTATTCAAACACCAAAATGGGCAGATTCTGGAGGCTGTAATGAGTTATCTGATAGGTATTTTGAGCAGAAACTTTACAGACACATTCTGGAGACACCAAAGGCTTATCTTACATCCTATAAAAGGGGTAAAATAGGTGCCCTTTAAAACTTATAATCTTGAAGTATATACACAAAGAAATGTCATGAGTAAGCATTTACACTGTAAAACCCAACAGTCAGCTTTATTAAATTAAATGAGTGTAGTTAACTCAAAATTGACAGAAAGTTAATTCTACTCATTTGAAAAGAGTTTTGAACTCTGTTGAACGTAATGAGTTAATTAAATACCTCATTACTTCAAGTTAAATGGAGTAAGTTCACAGTACTCATATAGATTAGTTTAACTCAAATGGTTTGTAGCAATCGGTTTCCTCAAACAGTTTGAGTTGCTTTAACTTATTGAGTTCTACAGTACTCGGTTGGTTTGAGTTCTCTTTATTTATTGGGTTTTATTGTGCTCATATTGCTTCATTTACTCAAATGGAGCAAGTTCACAGTACGCAATTAGGATTAGTTTTTGAACTTAAATCGTTTGTTGCAATCGGTTTCCTCAAACGGTTTGAGTTTCCTTAACTTTTTGGGTTTTACAGTGTAGTAATATATTTTTAGATTAACGAGTCCATTGATTTAAATGTTGTTTTTGTCATTAATTATATAAAATGTTATATCATTATAAAATATATTATTATACAAATAAATATATTAGTGCTGTGGAACATAGACTTGATATGATGAAGTTGGAGTAAATGACTCAATATTAAAATTACAAATTAGAGTAATTTTTTTTGCAGTTAGATTTATTAATTTGGTATTCCTCTCATGCTAAAATCATTAACATATATAAATATAAATATACAAATATATATATTTGTATATATATATATATATATATATATATATATATATATATATATATATATATATATATATATATATATATATATATATATATATATATATATATATAGCGCTTTACTTTTTCCACATTTTTTATGTTACAGCCTTATTCCAAAATGGATTAAATTCATTTATTTTCTTAAAATACTACACACAATACCCATAATGACAATGTGAAAAAATATTTTTTTAAATTGTTGCAAATTTATTAAAAATAAAAAAGCTGAAAAATCACATGTACATATGTATTCACAGTCTTTGCTCAATACTTTGTTGATGACCTTTGGCAGCAATTACAGCCTCAAGTCTTTTTGAATATGATGCCACAAGCTTGGCACGCCTGTCTTTGGAAATTTTTGCAGTTTGCCGTTCCTTCCATTCCTCTTTGCAGTACCTCTCAGGCTCTATCAGGTTGGATGGGAAGCGACGGTGTACAGCCATTTTCAGATCTCTCCAGAGATGTTCAATAGGATTTAGGTCTGGGCTCTGGCTGGGCCACTCAAGGACATTCACTGAGTTGTTGTGAAGCCACTCCATTGATATTTTGGCGATCTTGGCGTTGCCCCAGTCTGAGGTCAAGAGCATTCTGAAGCAGGTTTTCATTCAGGATGTCTCTGTACATTGCTGCATTCATCTTTCCCTCTATCCTGACTAGTCTTCCAGTCCCTGCTGTTGAAAAACATCCCCACAGCATGATGCTGCCACCACCATGCTTCACTGTAGGGACGGTATTAGCCTGGTGATGAGCGGTGCCTGGTTTTCTCCAAACGTAACTTCTGGCATTCACTCCAAAGAGTTTAATTTTAGTCTCATCAGACCAGAGAATTTTGTTTCTGATGGTCTGAGAGTCCTTCAGATACCTTTTGGCAAATTCCAGGCGGGGAGTGGCTTCCGTCTGGCCACTCTACCATACAGGCCTGATTGGTGGATTGCTGCACAGATGGTTGTCCCTCTGTTAGGTTTTCCTCTCTCCACAGAAGAACGCTGGAGGTCAGACAAAGTGACCATCAGGTTATTGGTCACCTCCCTGACTAAGGCCCTTCTCCCCGATCACTTAGCTTAGATGTCCGGCCAGCTCTAGGAAGAGTCCTGGTGGTTCCAAACATCTTCAACTTACAGATGATGGAGGCCACGGTGCTCATTGGAACTTTCAGAGCAGCAGAAATTTTTCTGTAACCTTCCCCAGCCCTGTGCCTCAAGACAATCCTGTCTTGGAGGTCTACAGATAATTCCTTTGTCTTCATGCTTGGTTTGTGCTTTGACATGCACTGTCAACCCTGGGACCTTATATAGACAGGTGTATGCCTTTTCAAATCAACTGAATTTACCACAGTTGAACTCCAATTAAGCTGCTGAAACATCTCAAGAATGTCAGTGGAAACAGAATGTAATCCATTTTGGACTAAGGCTGAAACAAACAAATGTGGAAAAAGTGAAGCGCTATAAATACTTTCTGGATGCACTGTACATATACACAGTATAATTTGATTAACTGAGATATTTTAACAAGATCCACATTAATCAGAAATGTATCTTAATATGTGTTATATGTGCCCTGCCATAGTAAATATTATGAAATAAAATGTAACCATTTTAAAACATGCAATTAAAGACATTTACTGCAAATGACTGGCAACATTACTAGTAAATACTGTAAACTACTATAGTACTGTATTTTAGGAGCATTCAAAAACAATAAAATCAGATCTAATCTACAGATGAAGAATACAGAAGATATTAATCAGCAGTAATAGCACATCTGTATACATCTGGTATTTTGTTATAACTGGAATTGTCATTTATTTATCATGCCAGTCTAAAAGCTACATATAGAAGAATCCTTTAAGCAATCATGAATGTTGTTATAGGTCATCATATATAATTTTTTTACTATAAATGTGATAATACCTGTAGTATTTTGTAAGAAAATATATTATTGAAGATTACAGGATGACAGCCTTTGTTTACAGTAATAATATTCCAGTATTTAGACTCAACGGTAGTCTGTCTGTTTATCATGTAAACAATGTCAACGTCCTGTTTTTTTTTTTTTCTTTTTTCATTCTGTTGTTTTGATGACAGTTCCATAATGCTAATCAACTCGCTGCCTGGTGTTTACACCACATCTGCACCCATTACAACAGGATATGTGCCAATTATCGCAAAGAGATCAAGTCCAAATCGCCGGGTAAGAGCATTTCCTCAACAATTTACAGTATGAGACAGATTCAAACCATGTGGGATTTAAAGCACCTGTAGTAACATGAACTCCATTTCATTACATAGACGTAAATTTGAGAACTTTTCTCATATGTAAGAAGTTTTCTTAAAGGAACAGTTAACCCAAATATGAAAATGATCCCATGATTTACTCATCCTAAAGCAGTTATAGCTGTATAGAATTTCTATTTTCATACAAACAAAATTGGTTACACAATTTGATTCTGAAGGCAGTCACAAACACACAGGAGTGAAAATATCCATGCCTTTTATGTTGAATGCACTTATTATGGGAATATTTTTTACTTCTGGGTGAACAGTTTTTTTTTTAATGGATGATTTAGAAAAAAAAAGTTTAAAGTCTTCATTCTGAGACGTTTTTTTTTACTGATTACAGAAATAAAGACATTTTGAAAAATGTTCACACTGCTCTTTTTGTACAGACCAACTTTTTGGAGGGTGGGGGATAGTAATTTATAGATTTTTTTGTCAAATATACTCTAATTATATTAAAAATTTGAAGAAAAAGTACTGTAAACATAGGGTTTTAATTTTTTTTGTGTTCCCATGATCAGCTGCTAAATTCAAATCTGCTTTTCCTATTGCAGAGCCATAGAAAGACGTGTTCACCACTCTCTAAATGTATCAGTCTTTTTAAACAAATAGGTTTTTATTTAGGTTTCAGACATTTAAAAACACAAAAAAGTACTAGTAAAAACATAACATTTATGGTTTATAAATACACCCTGATGTCTGTGGTTATAATTATGGTATAAACACATACATACATCGGTTTCCCCCACAGTCCAAAGACTTGCGCTGTAGTTTAATTGAATAAGCTAAATAGGCCTTGGGATGGGCAAACTCGTCTTGCACAGTTTAGCTCCAACACTAACCAAACACACCTGAACTTGCTAATCAGTGTCTTCAAACACACCTGCTTATAGAATTCTAGTCCCTCCAGGACCGAGTTTGCACACCCCTGCCTTAGTGTAAGTGTGTGAATGAGTGTGTATGGATGTTTTCCAGTACTGCGTTGCAGCTGGAAGGGCATCCGCTGTGTAAAACATATACTGAATAAGTTGGCGGTTCATTCTGCTGTGGGGACCCCTGATGAATAAAGGAATTAAGCCGAAGGAAAATGAATAAATGAATCAAATAACCTTAGTCATCTCAACTTGCATCAATTAAACTCACTTAAAGTTAAACTACATTGTAAAAAATGCTGGCTTCCACACAATTTCTTCATGTTGTCCCAACGCAAATCGATTAAGTTTACTTAATAGTTTTTACAAATTTAAGTGGATTGAACATACACTCATGAATCGTATTGATTCAACTCAAATAAGCAGTTTGAACAAGCAGCAAAAATCAATGTTTGAGTGTATGTATAAACAGGGCTTGACATTAACAGACACCCACACTAGCCACTTTGGCTGGTTGAAAATTATTTTTAAATTGACAGAGCTGCCTCGTCCCAGATAATTAGAATTTTATTTTAAGACCGTTTGTCAATATGCGTGCAAATGTGAACTTAGAACCGTAAGAACGAAAGCACGATTGATAACTCTTTGGATGAGCAAAAGAAAGCAGGTGAATCCCGAATGAGAGGATGATCAGGTGCATGGTGAGACACAGGCGATCCTCGCTCACTGACATTGTGAGTGAGGCTCAGCTGATGTGATGCGCGCAAGTGCTTAAAAACTTCTGTTTCCTTGTGCAAAACAACCGTGCCTGGAAACGCAACTGGTGCGATCATTTCTCTTAAAAATAGATTGAGAAAAAATAATAAATCCGCTGCTCATGCACCCAGTCCTGCTGCTTTCAAGAGATCTCCAGATCTTTAGTATGCAGAAGCTGTTGCCGCTTTCACTTTTGACATTCTTTGAACAGATTAACACGTGTGTGTTAACTGTGTGCACGTGATCATCCTTTCACTATCGCACACAGAATTTTTTCACCTGCTTTCTTTTGCTTGAAGTTATTTTTGTTAATATGCTTTAATTATCATCCTTTACAATAACATTGCTTTAATAAGAGATTAACTCTCCATTTATGTATAGTTAACTGGTGATTCGGAACCTTTAGCCTGGACAGACTGCTGTGTAGCTTTAGATAAAGGAGAATAATTTTTTAGAGGTCAATTGTTTTTTAAGAACATTTTTGTTGAATAAAAGTGTAATGTATACAGCTATATTTAGCTTGTTTTGACACATTTTTTTTAATTTGTGGCAAGGGGGAAAAAATGGCAAATCCTTAGTGTTAAGCCCTAAAAAGTCATGTGAAATCAATTTTTAAAAGTTATGGAGGCATGTGGACATAACACATCATATAAATCAAGGCATTTTAGCTTGCCAAAGTCAAATTTATGCATATAAAATATATTTTCCTAGTAAAAAATGGCGAGTAATGGAGGAAAACTACTAGCCACAGTGGCTGGTGATCAAAAAAGTTAATGTCAAGCCTTGTGTATAACAAACAAAAATGTGTTTATCTCATTAAAATGAGTTCAAGTGACATAAAAACATTCGTTGTCATGAATGTTTGTCATATAATTTTATACAGTGTACTCAACAAAAATCAATTACAGAGTATGCCTTACCACATATCATTCAACCTTGCTCTCTTTCCGCTCTTGTGTTGTAATTTGAGCAGAAAACCAGGAATATTTCGAGAAGCACCGCTGGCCTCCGGTCTGGTATCTGAAAGAGGAAGATCACTATCAGCGGGTGAAGAAGGAGAGAGAGAAAGAGGATGTGGTGTTGAATAAACATCACTCGCGGCGGCGCTGGTGTTTCTGGAGCACGTCCCCTGCTGTCGCTTGAGTCTCTACTCTTTCTAAAAAAGCTCTCGGTTTATTTTGAAAAGCTCTTATTTGTTCCTTATGTCTTCTATTTTGCTAAGATGAAACAGGCCACGCTAAAAGAGCAATCAGTTTCGAAGCACAATCTCAGCGTCCGATCGATGCTGGCCGACAAATCTTGCGAAGGTGATGTAAAAGCCTATTCCTCATGATGTAATAATAATTGTTTATTAACTGAGCTGCTGTGTGGGACTTGTTTGTGTGACACTGACTGTGTTAGACGCATAAGAATCTTAAAATGCTGAGAGGATTAGGGAATCTGTTGTGTTTTACTCTCTTTTTTTTTAACTTAGGTGCTATATAACGTATATACGCATTAACACGTTTCAACTGTATAAAGATGTGGAAAGCGCTGATTCTGAGCACATGCCATGCATTTTGAAATATTCTCAACATCTGCTTTTGAGCAATTGTTGGGTCGTTTTGGTTGGCGATTTGCACAATCTATGACCGAAAACGAAGAGCACTTGAGGTTAGATTGTAATATAATGGATGTACGTTTGATCGATGTAATTGTAGGAGCTTAAAGCATTCTGGTCGATGTATAAACATCACGATAGCTGGGTCATTCCTCTTAAAGGGAAAGTACACCCAAAACTGAAAATTCTATCATTATTTACTCTATACATTATTCACTTGATTTAAACCTGTTTGACTTTTTCTTCTGCTGAACACAAAAGAAGATAGTTTGACCATTGACTTTCATATATTTGTTTTTCTTACTATAGATGGCATTGGTTACCAGTTTTCAGCATTTTTCAAAATATCTTCTTTTGTGTTCAACAGAAGAAAGAAAGTTAAACAGGTTTGGAATCATTTGAAGATGAGTAAATTGTGTGTAAACTTTCAGTTTTGGGAGAACTGGCCCTTTAAGGCCCCGATATACTTCAAGTTTCACTTTCATGCGTAGCATAAACGCATTTGTTTGGAGTTCATTTAAGAAATTAAACATGCCTCAAAGTTCACCCAATACTAAAAATTCTATCATTATTTACTCTATACATATTCACTTAATCCAAACTTTGACTTTCTTCTGTTGAACACAATAGAAGATATTTTTTAAAGAATGCTGGTAACCATTGACTTTGATAGCATTTGTTTTTCCTACTACGGATGTCAGTGGTTACTGGTTTTCAGCATTCTTTAAAGTATCTTCTTTTGTGTTCAACAGAAGAAAGTAACTTAAACAGGTTTGGAATCATTTGAGGATGAGTAAATTGTGTGTAAACTTTCAGTTTTGGGAGAACTGGCCCTTTAAGGCCCTGATATACTTCAAGTTTCACTTTCATGCGTAACATAAACGCATTTGTTTGGAGTTTATTTAAGAAATTAAACATGCCTCAAAGTTCACCCAAAACTAAAAATTCTATCATTATTTACTCTATACATATTCACTTAATCCAAACTTTGACTTTCTTCTGTTGAACACAAAAGAAGATATTTTTGAAGAATGCTGGTAACCATTGACTTTGATAGAATTAGTTTTTCCTACTACAGATGTCAGTGGTTACTGGTTTTCAGCATTCTTTAAAGTATCTTCTTTTGTGTTCAACACAAGAAAGTAACTTAAACAGGTTTGGAATCATTTGAGGATGAGTAAATTGTGTGTAAACTTTCATTTTTGGGAGAACTGGCCCTTTAAGGCCCCGATATACTTCAAGTTTCACTTTCATGCGTAACATAAATACATTTGTTTGTAGTTCATTTAAGAAATTAAACATGCCTCAAAGTTCACCCAAAACTAAAAATTCTATCATTATTTACTCTATACATATTCACTTAATCCAAACTTTGACTTTCTTCTGTTGAACACAATAGAAGATATTTTTTAAAGAATGCTGGTAACCATTGACTTTGATAGCATTTGTTTTTCCTACTACGGATGTCAGTGGTTAATGGTTTTCAGCATTCTTTAAAGTATCTTCTTTTGTGTTCAACACAAGAAAGTAACTTAAACAGGTTTGGAATCATTTGAGGATGAGTAAATTGTGTGTAAACTTTCATTTTTGGGAGAACTGGCCCTTTAAGGCCCTGATATACTTCAAGTTTCACTTTCATGCGTAACATAAACGCATTTGTTTGTAGTTCATTTAAGAAATTAAACATGCCTCAAAGTTCACCCAAAACTAAAAATTCTATCATTATTTACTCTAAACATATTCACTTAATCTAAACTTTGACTTTCTTCTGTTGAACACAAAAGAAGATATTTTGAAGAATGCTGGTAACCATTGACTTTGATAGAATTAGTTTTTCCTATTACAGTTACTGGTTTTCAGCATTCTTTAAAGTATCTTCTTTCGTGTTCAACACAAGAAAGTAACTTAAACAGGTTTGGAATCATTTGAGGATGAGTAAATAGTGTGTAAACTTTCAGTTTTGGGAGTACTGTCCCTTAAAGGCCCTGGTATACTTCAAGTTGAAATGTCATTTCCTAACAGAAACTCATTTGTTTGGAGTTCATTTAGGAAATTAAATGCGCAATGCAAATTTGAACAATACGTTTGGTAAACATTGTATGCAGGGTTCACACCAGACCAGACACAAAGCATCCTATTACTAGATTATTCATGGGATGGATTTGCGCAAATTTTCTGTACAATTAGGATTTTTGGAACTTGCAAGGAAGATGCGATTCTGACAAACGCGTTGCGAATTCCGCATCCTTCGCCCCAAATTCACCTGTGTTTGCATTTTTGCATTGACTGTATGTAATCTATATGCGCAAAAAATGTATTTCACATTTGGTGTGAACAAACTATCAGAATTTTTAATTGGTCCTTGATAATTGTTATAGGTGGATGCGACTTTGAGGCTTCTTTGTTTAGGAACTTTTTAATCCATTGAGGTAAAAACAAACACATAAAAACTTATTTATGAAGTAGAAATTGAAATGTAAATTTAGGTTAAAAGTATACCACTACTCAGCTATTTCAAATTTCTTTTAAGCCCTAAACGAAATGAAAACTTTGACGAGTATACAAGGGCCTTTAAGCAGTACATTTTGAAGGAGGAAAGAAAAAGTACGTTATAGTCCTGAAATATGTTCTGCAGGTTAACTCAGGCACATTAATTATTAATTAATTAATTCCTTCAAATTAATGTTAGTTAATTCATTAAATTTTAGCTATAAAATTAATAAATGTATACATAAATGTAGAGTCCCTAAAAGGTCATGGTTGAAAACTATAAAAAATTTGAGGTCATATGGGGAAAATATTGCAAAAGGTTTTGATTCCTCTGACTTTGTATTCATTTGCAAAACCTAAAACAAACTTAACTTAAGGGGGCGTTTAAAAGACTTTTTACAAAAAAATAAAAAATAAAACTAAAAATGTAGGCATTCATGTTCATTCTAAACAGGGTGAAATAAGAAAATATGTGAAACCAGGAAACAAATCGAGAAAAAAATATAGCAAATTCATTGATTACAAAGTATCTGTTTTGAGTTTATCAGAAAAGGATGTCATTTCCGGTAGGATGATGTCAAATGACTGTATTTATTTGTAAAAGAATAAGACAATAGTGAGGCAACTTATTAAAATTACAGAAATCTAATTAATGTTTTGATTGGGAAAACGGAGTTATTTTAATAAACTTAATTGTTATTTTACAGTTTTGTACCATCAAATTGTTATTTTATTGGTAATACTTAAGATTATTAATTTGGGCTGGGCGATATGGCAAAAATGCGATCTGGATAATTATTTTCCACGATTAAATGATAACGATATATATTTCAATATAAGTTGTTAATGCTTCCAGATTTAAAAAGAGTACTCCAACAATGACTGAAGCCACATAAACTACAGGGCCCATTAAATGTACATATTTCCGGCCGATAAATTTTCGATGGCCGAACAATCTTTTAGATTTCCATTGTTGCACATTTCTGCTGTGTGACTGGCTCTTAGATCAACACGGAGTAAAAAAGCCCAGAGCTTATCACTGTTACTGACATGAATTTTATCGCGATATGATACAATATCGATTATCGGCCCAGTCCTAATAATAATTAATGATAATAATTCAATCTATTATTGATTCTTAGAAGAGTTGAACATTCTTTCCACTATAAATATGATCTACACTTCACATATATACTGCACATTATGAATGACCCAGCTCTGTCCAGATGGTTTTACATGGGTACATAAACTAACCCACGTCCAGCTAACAGTTGCGCATTATTTTATCTACACTCTCTTCCATGTGTTGTAGCATATTGTTAATCTTTACTGACAAACCACACGTTCACTTATAATAATTAGAAGGGCTTAGAAACACGGCTTAGTTCAGGGCAAACATGTATTTAAACAAAACAAGAAGAAAGAACGTAATATAATGTAACCACTACTCACATATAGTACATATAATACATCAACTCCACCATTGTCGTGCTAGAAGTTGCATATATACGTACTGTAGTGGATTGTATTTAACTTTATTTACACATCAACGATTGTCATAGTTGCGAAAGCTAAAGCTGTGTCCTATAATGAATAATTAATGTATGTAGATGTTTCATGGTATGATATTACCGGTCAAGAATGTACTGCAGCTTTATGTGTCGGTACGTAATGCACTCTTAAAGACAGCAAAAGTTTTTTTATTTGAAAAACACTATCTTGCGACAATTTGTAACTTTTGAGTTTAGTGGCTAATTCGTAGAATTTCATTCGCCCATTTTAGTAGGATTTTCTCATCCACCAATGTGGGCCAGAGGTTGGGTCCACACCTCTTTTTGACAATTGTACATTTTCATACGAATTTATTTGTATGAATTAGCCACTTTTCACACAATATGTAAAATTGTTACGTTTTCTCGTGAGATCGGGTTGGTTTTTTTGAAAAACACCATCTCGTGGCAATTCGTAACTTTTGGATTTGGTGGCTAATTCATATGATTTAATTCGCATGTTTAAGTACAATTTTCTCATCCACCAATGACGGGTAGGGTTGGGGTTTGGGGCCACACCTCCTTTTAAAAATCGTGCATTTTATTATGAATTTAATTGTATGAATTCGTACGAATTAGCCACTTTTCTGACAACATGTAAAAACTGGTACGTTTTCTCGTGAGATTGGTTTGGGTATTTAAAAAAAAAAAAACACTATCTTGTGGCAATTCGTAACTTTTGGATTTAGTGGCTAATTTGTATGATTCCGTTCGTCTGTTTTAGTATGATTTTCTCATCCACCAATGAGGGGCAGGGGTTGGGGCCACGCCTTTTTAATAAGTGTACATTTTAATTCGAATTTAATCAAATTCGTACAATTAGCTACTTTTCCGACAATATGTAAAAAATAGTTACGTTTCCTTGTGAGATCCGGCTGTTTTTGTTTTTTTTACGCAATCTTGTGGCAATTTAAAAAAAAAAATTTTTATTTAGTGGCTAATTCATAGGATTTCATTCGCACATAACAGCATGATTTTCTCTTCCACCAATAAGGGGCAGGGTTGGGGGTGGGGTTTGGGGCCATGCCTCCTTTTAAAAATCGTACATTTTAATCATATGAATTTGTACAAACTAGCCACATTTCTGACAATATGTAAAGGCTGTTAACAATAGGCTGTTTTTTGTGGAATGAAATATCTGGGGTCTGATTTATAAAATTAGTTGCGAACGCTAAAGCTGTGTCCTATAATGAATAATTAATGTATGTACATGTTTCATGGTATGATATTACTGGTCAAGAATGTACTGCAGCTTGATGTGTCGGTACGTAATGCACTCTTAAAAACAGCGAAAGTTTTTTTTTTTCTTTTGAAAAATGCAATCTCATGGTGATTTTGCCACTTTTCTGACAATACATAAAATAGTTACATTTCCTCGTGAGATCTAGCTGGTTTTTGTGTAATAAAACATCTGGGGTCTGATTTTAAAAAATAGTTGCGAAAGCTAAAGCTGTGTACTATAATGAATAATTAATGTACGTACTGTATGTTTCATGGTATGTTTTTACTGGTTAAGAATGTACTGCAGCTTTATGTATCGGTACTTAATGCACTCTTACAGACAGCGAAAGTTTTTTATTTAGTGGCTAATTCGTATGATGTCATTCGCACATTTTAGTATGATTTTCTCATCCACCAATGTAGGGTTGGGGGTGGGGTTTGGGGCCACGCCTTCTTTTAAAAATCATACATTTTCATACAAATTCAATAGTACGAATTCGTACGAATTAGCCACTTTTCTGACAATACGCAAAAAGTTTACTTGTAAGATCAGGCTGATTTTTGCGTAATGAAAAATCTGGGGTCTGATTTATAAAATTTGCATAAAAACATTCCTAAAAATGAACGTACACCAGAATAAATGGTCATTTATTTATTAATGATTATGGCTCATATGATGATTTAAAGTGGTTCAATTAAGTCGATATTCAAGTTAAATATGTTTATGGGGATTACTTACAGCTGCGCACATTCTCCCATCAAGTTCGGTTTTTAGAGATCACATGAGATCACAAAAGATCACAGATCTTTTGCATGGGAATTAGCGTATGCAAAAATTGTAAGCCTAACCTTACCATTTATAAATGAGACCCCTGGTTGTTTTTTGATGTATCCGAAATGAAACGAGACAAATGATGTAACTGCCTATTAATAAAGGACGAACGTTCATACTTGAAGAAAAATAAATAATAATAGTGTTTAGTCATCATAGCGTAGATTATCTTTAGTTTACCAAAGCAATATATATATATAGATGATCACATGCATAAGATACCATGATTGTTCTTTATTTTTTCTTTCAGTGGTATTGACGAAATCGTTAACTATTGTTAGCTGCTGAAAACCGAATGGCTGGTTCATTTGGTTGTTGCTGTCTAAATGCCTTTGATCTTGCTGGTCATTATCTTTAATGTTGGTTGGTTGTTTATTTATGTACTTCATTAATTTATTTTTTAAAAAATGGAATATTGTTGAATAAATTATGGATTTTACTTGGTATCAAGTGTTTGTCTTTTTTTTGTAATTTAATGCATTCTTGCAATATTAAAGGATTGGTGTTGGGTATCAGACATCACATTTTATGCATAGAGACTAATGCTGCACAATATATCGTTTCAGTATCGATATCAGAATGTGATCATTCGCAATAGACACATCACAGGATATGCAATGTTGAGTTTGTACTAGAATTCATCATTTGCATGTGTTTTTGATGCCTGTGATTGTATAATGATTCTGAAAACATTCACGTATAAGGAATTGTACCATTTGTGACTTTAACTTTGATCAATTTTATTGAATTATCTTTATTTTTATCATTCAGTTACTGTTCTCGGGAAACGATAAAACACTTTATTTCAATTGTATCTTTTTCTTGACTGTATTTTGAGATTTATGCATAAAAATACTCATAACACATGCAAATACAGTATTTTATTTAATTTAATTTTATTTTTACTTATTTACCTATATTTTCAGGGTCAAATGGACCTCAATGCAGTACAAATTTAGTTTAGTTTTAAAATGGTTATTTGTTTTACTATTTTGTTTTAATAATAATTTTTTTTTTTATATTAATTTACTTAACTCTTCTGGGTCAAAATGGACCATAGTGGAAGGGTTATATTATTTGAATTATTATTTGAATTATAAGGGCTATTTTCTTTAATTATATTCTGTTAAGTATTTTATTTTAAAAGGGCTATTTTCTATTATTATTCTATTGTAATATTTTTGTTTATTTTGTATTTTATTTTAAAATGGTTATTTTATTTTTAATTATTATTTGTTTTTAAAGGGGTATTTTATTTTATTATTTATTTTATAAGGATTAATTTTTATTATTATTTTTGTAATATTTTTATCCGTTTTGTACTTTAATTTACAATGGTTATTTTATTTAAATGATTATTTCTTTTTATGAGAGTTATTTTTTTTTCCTTATTTTAGATTATAAGGGTTATTTTCTATTATTATTCTATTGAAATGTTTTTATTTATTTTCTATTTTATTTTATACGGGTTGTTTTATTATTATTATTTTATTTTTCATTAGGGTTATTTTATTTGTAAAGTTTATTTTATTTTAATACCTTTATTTTGTATTTTATTTTATGAGGGTTATTTTATTAATTTATTTTAATACTTGTATTTATTTTATTTTACTTAACGACACCTTGTTTATTCAACTAAAATATGCAAATCCCTTAAACAAACAGTAACCTTAAAATGCATTTGGACACTTGAATCACACTTAAAAGATAAAATGAGTCGAGCACGAGGATTAAAAGACCAAAATACAGCACAGATGTTTATGATACTGTTGAAAATGAAAACACAAGTAATGTGACTCTTCTCCCGCTTGTCAAACATGTTGAATCATGTTGAGAGTTAGCATGATGAACAGCACCTGTGCTTCCTCTGACAGGACATCTGGATAAACAGATACTTCCATGTAAAATAACACGATGACTATAAATCACCAGTACATGAAACGCCACCGAGTAAAACTGCTGACTGAAGTCACTTTTTTAACTCCATTTTGTGGGGCTATAAACCTAAACTATACGTGCATTATTATTATGCAAGTCAATATTAAACCAATAATTTTTTTCCAAAAAGCAAAACATGCTAATTCTTAACACTATAAATTTTAATAACAACAATATTTATTGTCGCTAAATTGTTATTCCGTGTCTTAATTTTATATTTAATAAGGTTTCATTTTATTTGAAAGTTTTAAAACTGAGGGGGAGAGGATAAGTAAAATATTATAAAGAAATTTTTTTACACCTTAATAAATTGCTCTTGTTAAATTTTAGAGCATTCATAATTTCATAAATATATATATATATATATATTATATATATATATATATATATATATATATATATATATATATATATTATATATATATATATATATATATATATACGGGGTGGGCCATTTATATGGATACTAATAAACTTATTGGGATTTTCACAAGAAAAAACAATGGTGTGCTTGGTTTTAACGTAACTTTATTCTTTCATGAGTTATTTACAAGCCCCCTCACATATACTAATGTGCCGGAAACAGGACGTTAATATCACCAACATTCCCATTTTATTAAGGTGTATCCATATAAATGGTATATATACATACATACATACATACATACATACATATACACACACACACACACACACACATTGTGGCATGTTCTCTAATCTGATTGGCTGATAGCCGTGCGATATTCTGCAATAATACAAAAATTGTGGTGTATAAATCCGCCCACATAGAAAAACAAGTATAAGAGTTAACAACTCACTACATTCTGACAAATATTGCAGCTGTTGGATGACATAATGTACTTTTGAGGTTTTTTAGGTGAGAACGTAGTTGTTTAGATTGCAACTATGCAGTTTGTTTATAAGGATAGTGGCTATTTTAAATATTTATAATTTCTGAGATTTAGCGTGTCGGAGGCCATCAGCATGCAAAGCAACGAAATTGATGGTTGACCACCACAAGATGGTGGCAGAGACTGCATAATAAGTCCTTAGTGAATTAGCAATGGTTTCTGCTGTTCTGATGGTCAGCTGCAGATGTGAATCAATGGCGGAAAAAAGTAGTTCCTCTTACAAAAGGGTTTTTGAGACTAGTTTGATTTTATTTTTTGTTTATATGATTATGCTGTCAAACTGTTGTCGTAACAATGTGATATGGCTGTATATCATCACTGGTGGGGCACTAAGGCACTCCGCCTGCAGCCTTGAGCCAACACCTCCCACTGGTGTCGATATACAGCCATATCGCACTGCCAAGAGTTTATATATATATATATATATATATATATATATATATATATACTATATATATATATTTATATATTATGTATAAATATAGTTATGTATAAATATAGTTATATAAACAACACAATGTTGCATATGCCATTATTTTTGCACAAGCAAATTATACCAATTCCAATCACTACAAATCTTAATAAAGTAATATTAATAATTTTGCATTTAATCATTAATGTGATGTATCATCTTATATTCTGATCTACATAATTATTAAAAAAAATTCCTTGTACATGTAAAATAGGCCAAATATCTGATGTATGTCACACTGAAATCTCTAAAATGAATAAAAGTGCAACACCATACCAAAACTGCAAAAATAATAAATATCCACTATTTTATTTAGCACTTTCTCCTCCAAGCTTCTTATGGACATTTCATAGTATTTTATTTAAATTTGAACTCTACAGTGTTGGGTGTAATTAGTTACAAAGTAATTACTGTAATGGGCTGCAGGGTGATATGGCTGTAGACATATATATTTGCTTTAATACTTAACATAAACTCTGAACCATTTCTTATTTTGATTTACATGCTCATTTAACAAACGCTTTTATTTTTTATTTGATTTAAAGTTTGACTCAGATTTAAAGAATTAACAGTTTATTTTCTATTATCTATCTATGCATTGAGATTTATAGGGATTAACATTGAATCGAGTATTAACTTAATAATTAAATTACTTTTAGACAAAGTCATTAGAAAAGTCATTTAAAAACAATCTTAATGATGTAATTATGAATTACTCTTTAAAGTAACTTACCCAACACTACCTGCATAGGTAGCTACATTTATATCAAAATGTTTGAGATTTTGACTACAACATAACATTAAAATTGATTACACATTTACAGAAGAATGTAAAGACTGTAATGCCATATGGAGATACTATCTGTAAATCCATGACCACGGTGTTTTTAAAAAAACATCAAAACCTCACAAACAGCACACGAAAATAATATGTCAAAGTAATATTACATAAAGCCCCAGAGTTGCTTCAATAATTCCTTAGAAAAAAAAAAAAGTGACATCCTGCATAATGTGGCTCTTTGATCCCGACCTAATCCTCCTCCACACACAGACGTCCCGTCGAGAGAGGCCAAATCTGATTATATAACTCGACTTGCAGGGAAGCTGTGTGTGTTTGTGTGTGTGTTTGTGTTTGTGTGTGTGTGTAAAGCTGCTGACTGTCAGTGTGTGCAGTTAAACGGGCGACAGAGATGTTTCCACTGAGGGCTACAGGTTACAGGTGGAGCGAGTAACCAGTCAGGACATGTTTCTGGAACTGTAAAAGCACATGACGACGTCACACTTTACAGACGTTGAATGGGAAACTGTACAGGGACTGTATATGTAATAACACAAAAACAAATAAAGAAATGTTGGATAAAAAAAACAAATGATTATGGAAGATACAAGCTAAACAGGACATTTAGGAGTGAGCTGAAAATGGGTGGCAAATGAACACAAAGTCTACAAAATACAGTTTTGGAAAGACCTTCTAAACCATGTTTGGCAGAAAATTTATATAAATGAAGAACAAAAAGACAGTTGAAGTGAAAATTATTAGGGCTCCTGTGAATTTCTTTTTCAAATATTTCCCAAACGATGTTTAACAGAGCAATTATTTTTCTCACAGTATTTCCTCTAATATTTTTATTTTTTAATCACGTTTTAAGGTCGATATTATTAGCCATCTTAAGCAATATTCAACCCAGGCTCATTCTGAAAACGTACCTCCACGGACGTTTTCTGGAAACCACGAAATACGTCCCGGCGGCACGTTTTTCTGCAGTTTTTGTTTTCGCGAATCCGCCAGAGGTCGCCGTGTACGCTTTTCGAGATCTCAAATTTCCCTCGCGACTTTTCCATTCGTGCCTGCTGTTCTCGAGTTAAACCACAGAGACGCTGTCACTCACTTTTGGACAGACTTTCTGACTGACTAAGGGAACGATAAGCTGACCCACCCATCCACTTCCCTAAACCCAACCAACACGTTTCAAAAGCAATCCAAAAAAATAAAAGCCCTCGTCTGACTTTTTTTTTTTTTTACCACATCCTCACCCTGCTATTCACTTGTTTGTTTATATTTTGGATTCTGTTTTTGTCTTACCTGCTTTCTGGAACCGCTCTTCACCGGACTCGAACCCCCGTCTTCGTGGTCAATTCCTCTCTGCATCTCAAAATCCACAGACGGACGTGGCGCGCTAACGGGACAAACTGGTTACAGCCGGAATACCGTCCATACGGAGTTAAGCGGTCTGCTGGTAAGCACGAAAGGGATTGGCGTCACACCGCCCCGTAGCGTTTGTTTAAAGAAATGAAATGCAGCCATACGTACCTCCGCCTACGTAATTCACTGTCTCCAGAAACGTCCGCAGGGCTACGTTTTCACAATGAGCCTGTGTTGGCAATATTTGTTTTCGATTGTCTACAGAACAAACCACTGTTGACTTGCCTAATTACCCGAACTTGCCTAATTAACCTAATTAAGCCTGTAAATGTCACTTTAAGTTGAATATTTGTGTCTTGAAAAATGTCTAGTAAAATATTATGTACAGTCATCATGGTGAAGATAAAAAGGAATCAGTTATTAGAAACGAGTTATTAAAACTGTTATGTTTATTTCTGTTAACAGAAATTAGGGGAAAATATACAGGGGGCTAATAATTCTGACATAAATTGAAAATAGGCTATATATTTTCAAAGCAACACATTCTACAATCGCAGTAAGATTTCAAGCAGTTTTTTAAGCACTTTATCCAAAATATGAGCACTTTTTAAACCTTGAAAACACTGTATTAACATTCAAGCATTTTCAAGAATTTCTAGCAGTTGTCCTAACATGTTATTTGTCATTATAAGATCTAAGTGTTTGGACTTTCAGCTGTGAAAATTAATACTGGACTGACACAGTTTCAATTTACTACAATGTCTATGTTAAGCTGCTTTGACACAATCTACATTCTAAACGCGTTATAGAGATAAAGATGAATTGAATTGAAATCTGAAAAATTACTCAGTCGCAATATTCTAAGGTATGTTATTCCGAGTTAACAACTGCTAAATAACGCAAGCTCATCCGGGAACTTTGAATCATCTTCAGAAGTCAATGAAAACGTTCCCATCTATATCCAGTAGTCACTGTTTGAAGTGGATCAAAACCTTTCATCAAAAATTGTCAAAAAACTACTGAACAACATTGCTTGTCTTTGAAAAAACAGTTTAGAACAACTTTGATTGTTGACTACTTGCATCCACATTCATTTGCATCTGTTTTCTGTATGTTTTTTTTTTTGACTGTTTGGTGCCAACTTGTGTATGAATAATAAGTCATTAGCGCTGTATAAGCTTCATTCAAATTGTTTAGTTCTGTCAGCTTTATGTTTTTTTACTGTTTGGCGCCATCTTGTGAATGAATAATAAGTCATTAGCACCGTATAAGCTTCTTTCAAATGGTTTAGTTCCGTCAGCTTGCGTTTTTTTTTACTGTTTTGGCGCCATCTTGTGAGCTGAATGAATTCGCACTTTACTGTCTGCTCCTCAGCAGGTTTTTGTTTCTCTTCGTGTTTAAAGTCTTAATAAAACTATTACATCTCAGAAACAATCTAAACATACATCCAGGATGGTTGTTTACACAGATTTAAAGAAGAGGGCAGCAAATTCATTGCAGATGCCAATCTGAGCTGCATGCAATGTTTTTGAATGGGCTCCACCCAACCCCACCCCTAATCACAGCGACGTCACTAGCTCCATTATGGGCATTGTGTCTGACATTGCATCTCTGAGAGATGCAATCTCAGCTTTTCATCATATAAGGCTGCATCAGATGTGCAATACTATTGAAATAGCCCTCCAGTCTTGTAAAACTATTTTGTATAGGCCTGTCAGGTTTATTCATGTGATAATAACAACCTCCTGGATGTACTTTATCCCCTAACATATGACATCATAAGTCAAATACTAAGTTTACTTTGCAGTCAATAGTTGAGTTTTTAGTTTGTTTAAATTTTTGACTCATAAAAAAATACATATTATTAATTAGCTCAATTTTAATTGAATTTTAGCAGAATAGTTAGCTGAGAACAGAAGGAGAGTGATGGTGAAACTATTTATAAGAAGCGTGTGGACACTGCTCTCCTTAAATATTCAGTTACTGTCACAGCAGAACAATCGATAGATATTCTCACTGCTCTATTCATAGATGCTATATTCTCAGCATCTTCGCTTATCTGTTACTAATATAACAGACTTTGTAATCAGAGCAGATAGATTATTGATGCTAGCTTTCATTTTTATCTCAGCTTTGCCAAAGGATATGATTGCATTTAATCAATAATGTATATGCAATTAGGGCTATAAATATCCATCTGTTTTGCTTTGAATTGGTGAATTGATTGCAACTTTATTAGGCTATTTATTCTCGATATGTAACAGTTCAGCCTGTTTTAATTTATGCAATTGTAATGACCCTGGTCTAGCGGTCAAGGAAACATAAAAGATACAACATAAAGAGACAACATATTTTATAGATATATAAATAGTTCAATTATCTAAAGTCATATCACATGTTTGCTCTAATTATTTTTTATGCTTATGATACACCGTATTTTAAAAAAATCTTCCGTATTTTGTGATTTACATTTGTTTTCCGTTTATATGCAGTTATGAATTGTTTTATGGGATGTTAATCTCTGGTCTGTCGAATTTTAAAGTTAAATATTCAACTCTGCAGTTTAACAAAGACATTTTAGTAGCTTAAAACACCATTGATAAAATATAGCCATAAAAAAGTCCGAAAACAGAAAAGGTGTTGGCAGTTTATTACCAGGCTTTGTACTGTATTTTACAACACAAATACAGATAATATATTAGTTCAAACTATTAAAAATGTCAATATCAAAAGTCGTTGAAGAAAAAATCAAGGTCCAGTAATGAAAACAAGTAAACAAAATACATAAATCACAGAGTAAAAAAAGAAGTAATAATAAGAAGGGTAATGAAAATACTTTATCATTATTATTATTATTATTATTATTATTATTATTATTATTATTACTTGAAATCACTGTCATGTAATTTAATCAGGAATTAGGCTATGAATATTTAGCTTAGAATTAAGTTAAACAAACATAATCGTGTTAGTTTGTTGGATGCAAATGTCCTACATCTGTTGCTTTATCGTATGATGCCCTCTGGTGGATGTCTAATGTTAGCAGCACAAATTACAAGGGATAAAAAAATATGAGTTTTAAGCAATAAAATATAATACAGCTTTTTCATATTAAAACATGTCCTGTTTAATTTATTTGTGTTGGGGGGGGGGGGTGAGCAAGGGACAGACTATCATATATTTTTATTTTATTGTGATTTACTGAAGAACATTTTGTGCAACAATAATGCATATACTAAAAATCTTGTCATGCATATTTAAAACAAAAATCTGATTTGCGCAGCACCAAAATACAATTTAATTGTCGTTTTTAATCTTTATAGTTTAATATTTTCCTACAAAACTGTTTCATATATCAGGAGAACATTTTTTTTATAATTATAAAAACAATAACAGTTTTTATTCATTTCCATAAATCATTCCTTTTTTAAAAATCATTTCTCTTATTCAATTGTGCTTTTCAATGCAATCTACATAAAAACAGGATATCTAGAAATTAGTTACCTGTTTTTGCTAATTCTTTCTTAAATATGCTAATAATTAAATTAATTTTTTTTATTTTTAATTTTTTTTATTTGGCACGAAACTGTGTTTTTTGTGTAAGGAAAATGACCTAAATCTCTTTAGGATGGCTCTATCCTATAATTTGCATTACAATGATGCCTTTGTAGATATTTTATGGGTATTTTAATGAACAATCCGACAAAAAAAAAACACTTAAAGGGATAGTTCACCCAAAAATGACCTCACAAATTTTTCCCTCCTGTTGCTTTAAATCTTAAAAAAATCTTGTCTTTCTTCTGCACCAAAGAAGTTATTCTGAAGAATGCTGGTTGTTGGCACATTGAATATAGAAGAGGAAAAATACTAATGAAGTCAATGGGTGCCACCAACCAGCATTTTTCAAAATATCTTCATTTGTGTTCAACAAGGAAAAAAACTTAAATAGGCTTTGCTTTAATTTTTGAGTGAACTATCCCTTTAAATATGGCCGGTATCATTTTGGCCATTATTGTACTGTATATCTGTTGACATTTATTTACAGCGTCTGTATATATTTTGACATTTTATTCTCACAAAAGCATGTAAAACATTAAAGGGCATTACTATATAATTTGTGCTGCACCAAAATGCTAATTAATTGTCGTCTTTAATCTTGATAGATAATTTGTAGAACATGATGCCTTTGTGAATATTTAATAGGTATTTTAATTTCAAAATATCTTCATTTGTGTTCAACAAAAAACTCAAATAGGCTTTGCTTTCATTTTTGGGTGAACTATCCCTTAAATATGGCAGGCGATCTAATCATTTTGGCCATTACTTTACTGTATATCTGTTGACATTTATTTACAGCGTCTGTATATATTTTGACATTTTATTCTCACAAAAGCATTTAAAACATTAAAGGTCATTACTATATGAATGTGACATTTTGCATTCCTTATTGACAGGGAAATGTCTTGGTAAAAATTCATTTCTTACATTATTTAAATTGCCAACTGATCAGATTCTAAAGGCCCCCTTTAAAAATTGCAAATAGGCATGTGTTATATAGATACAGTATGACAGAAATTTACTGTACAATTAATTGTAAGGGTCATTATCACCATAAAGTGCCTTTGATGTCCCACAAGATCGAATCAGTCCTATATGAACATAAATTGAAATAATGTAAATGATGCTTTAATAGAATTGGTTAAACCTTTACACACATGCAGGTAATAAGTGTTTTGAAATATGTTTTTGTCAATTTTTGCCATATTCTTTCCTTGAATGGATGTGATTTTGCCATGGCCCACACACTGCTCAGCCAATTTCAGTCTAAAAATTAGGTAAATTAGATCAAATGAAAAAGATTTTTAAATATTTTATTGTGTTTAACAATTTATTGGATAAAAATGGGAAATTTTGATAATTTTTTTATAATATTATTTAATTATTTTGTACATGTCCTTGAAAGTGCTGTCCACGATGTGGTAAATGCCCCTTTAAGAAACCCTCTGATGTACTCATTGGCATCCCCATGCCCATTTTGCCTTTCTTCAGAGGAGGTTAAAACATCTGATGTGCACACAGTGACTATCTACACTTATGTTTCTTATTTTTCCTCATTTTGTGTTTGAAACTGAATGTTGTCAAGCTTAACATGTCCACCCTGTCATAGTGAAATATTAATTAATAATTTAAGAAATCAAAAATATAGCTTTTAAACTGTGTACAAAGAGCTTAAATAGGAAAACACTTTACCAGCTGCAGGTACAACATGTGTTGAATAAATGCTATCTTTAGCCAAATATGTCCTCCCTTTCAATGCATTGTTATTGACACTTTATTTATTTATTTATTTTAGTTAATGTTTTTATGTTAGAACATTATACACACACACTACACCAGATGCAATACATGAGTGGACAATACAAACTTTTTAGCAATACCGGTCTCTTAGTATATATAAAGGATATGCTTTTAAAATAATAGAGCTCATTGACTGTTTGAAATAAAAATACATGCCACTGTCAAGTCCACCCTGTCATCTTGTTTTGCACTGACAAGTTCAATATTTATGAAAGTAAACAAATTATTTAAAAACTTAGCAAAGAACCTTGTGTGATTTCTTAATTAACCAATAAGGGGCAGGTAATATTATTTGAAAGTTTGACAAAATATTTTAGATCTTGGGTTTTATTTTGAAAAGAACGTGCAACGATTACATATTTTATTGGGAAATAAATTTGTCCATTATTTCATTAATATAAATAGATTTTTTCCATAATCTAAAGGGTTGGGTTGGTAAAGGGACACATTATCTTTCTGAAAATATACATTTTATAATCACACTGAAATGAAAATTTGAATACTTTGAATCTGTCCATGACAGGGTTAACACAATTTGAGGTTTGTTTACTGTTATTCTGCTTGCAGTTTATTTATAAAAAGTGCATGATCTTGACCAACATTCATTCCTTACAGCCTAAGGTCTAATTAATACAACAAATATCGTTAAATCAAAAATCTCAAACTTTTTTTGAAAATTCTGATGCCTCAAAGGCACTTTATAGTGATAACGACCCTTAAACTTTTACGTAAATGATGGAACAGGTCTTATCTAAACACTTGATTTTATGAAGACTATATAACACAAACAGGATAGCTTTGATAAATCTTAGAAAATACACATGTATGTCTTTCTTTTTTCTGCTGAACACAAAAGATATTTTGAAGAAAGCTAGATAGGAAAGAAAGAAAAACATAAATCCGGTAACCATTGACTTTCATATATTTGTTTGCCAATATAAGTCAATGGTGACCGGTTTTCAGCAGTCTTCATAATATCTTCTTTTGTGTTCAACAGAATAAAGATACTTATACAAGTTACCACTTGAGTGATATATTTTGATTAAATAAATTAATGAATTAAAAATACTGCTACTAATTATAATAAAAATAATTATTTTTAAACTGAAAGGGGGGTGACATGGTGGCTCAGTGGCTCACTGTTGCCTCACAGCAAGATGGTCGCTAGTTTGAGTCCCGGCCTGGTCAGTTGGCATTTCTGCGTGGAGTTTGCATGATCTCCCCGTGTTTGCGTGGGTTTTCTTCCAGGTGCTCTGGTTTCCCCTACAGTCTAAAGACATGTGGTAAAGGTGAATTGAATAAATTAAATTGGCCATAATGTATGTGTGTGAGTGTGTATGGATGTTTCCCAGTACTGGGTTGCAGCTGGAAGGGCATCTGCTGTGTAAAACATATGCTGGATAAATTGGCAGTTCATTCTGTGGAGAGCGGAAGCCGAAAGAAAATGAATGAATGAATGAATAAATGAATGAATGAATGAAGAACTGAATGAATGAAAAACTGAAAGGGACAATACTGAATAAAATACTGACAGACTTCGAAATAAAAAACAACGCTTACTGCAGAGAACCTGTGGTAATACTGCTACAGGGGGTCAAAGTGCACAAACATGATGTGAATGGAAGGAAACCTTACTGCAACCTCAGCATAAATTTCAGGATCACAATTCAACACCACACTTACTGTAGTAAATAAACCATGGCCAAGTGCATGGTCTGACATGCTCTCTGGCCACAAACGTGCTTGAAGAAAAGGGAAAAAATGTAGGCTATTATGGAAAAGAACTCTATTTTAACTCTCTCAATCTGCAAATTGGTTTATTCACATTATAAATATGCCTCTTTTAGAAAACGTTCAAAATATATATTATACCTGAACGTTTTACTACGGTCGACAAATGGCCTATAATGAATGGGTCTTTGAATGTTTTAAAATATTACTCGAGTTAACATTGTTTAGGCGCGAAGACGCATGTAAACAATCAGCTAGCAGGCGTCAGCGAGTATCAAGTACGTCACAAGTCAAACAGAGTAGAATTTAATAATGAATAACTTACATTTCAGACACAGTTTTGTTGCAAGATACGTTGTTTTTGGTCCACTGGGTCGACGTAAATAGTTCCAAACGAAACCGCAGCAGATGTTTCATTCGACAGCTTCAACAAATGGGGTTTTCTGAAAGAATGACTGAATAATTGATTGATTCACTCTTTGAATTATTTTAGGGCCAGACAGAATCTGCGGACATTTCTGCGGAGAATTTTGTAAAAAAAAAAAGAAAAAGAAAAAAGAAAATCTGCAGATTTATGCGGAATGATTTTAGGAGTATCGTTAAAATTCATGAAATAAAAAACAATACATTTTTAAACTTTTATTAAATGTTTACAATGCAAATCCAATTAGACCCACACTTAAATGGTAAGCATGTCTCTCATATTATATATCTACTAAAAGACAGAAAATATTACTTTACAAACTATTGTAAATAAATCATATCAACATTTTTTTATTACTATTATTATATCACAATAATATTAGTGAAATTAATTTAAAAACTAAATAAATATAAAATGACACACATTTACACAAGTAAATAGACTCAATGATGGGCTAAAAATCTGGAAATCTGTGGATTTCTGCGCTCACATTTTCCGTGTGGGCCTACTTATATGATACAATTTGGTATTATCACTTATTATTTTATACATTTTAACTTTAACAAGTAAGCCTATGTGTGAGAAATATATTGTTTCATTTTTTTAATAAATCTGAATGATGAAAAACACTCGAATGCTAATCCCAGCAGGTAGCAAGGTGGCGCAGTGGGTAGCACAATCTCCTCACAGCAAGAAGGTCGTTGGTTCGAGCGTTGGCTGGGTCAGTTGGCGTTTCTGTGTGGAGTTTGCATGTTCTCCCCGTGTTTATATGGGTATCCTTCAAGTGCTCCGGTTTCACCCACAGTCCAAATACATGTGGTACAGGTGAATTGGGTAAGCTAAATTGTCCCTAGTGTATGTGTGTGAATGAGTGTGTATGGATGTTTCCCAGTGATGGGTTGCAGCTGGAAGGGCATCCGCTGCGTAACACATATGCTGGATAAGTTGGCGGTTCATTCTGCTGTGGTGACCCCAGATTACAAAAGGGACTAAGCCAAAAAGAAAATGAATGAATGAATGGATGATCCCAGCAAACACAAAACGTTTTTACAACATTTCAAAATGTTATATTTTAGTTGCAATTGGGTAATGTTGTAGTACATTGTTTTAAAAAGTTTTTTAAATATTTGAAAGTAATGTAACCAAAATAAAACGTTTTATAAACATTGTAAAAATACCAACATGGAATAACAAACTGTAACTTTTGAAACATTTACGTTATCTGCAGATTTTGGGAACTGAACATTTATAATGATGTTTTCACTCAGAATTGTACTAAAGATTAGTTTAAAGTTTAAACTTATAAGTATAAGCTAGGATATTAAAAATATAAGCTAGGATGTTGTTGTTTTTTATTCCTTTTATAAAAAATGTCTATACACTAAAAAATGTTATGATCAATTAGTCATGACAGCATAGGTTTTAGTTCATTGTAACATATTAAATTAAGTCAATCATGTTCTAACTTAATTTTAACTTACGCAAGCTGTTTTAAATCAGTTTAACATAATATAAGTTCAATGGACTCATAAGGTTAATTTAATTCAGCTTAAATATTTAAGGCAACCAGGAGTTTTTACAGTGTGGCCTATAGTCACGTGAAATATCCAGTAGGCCTATATTCAGTAAATATAGACCGTTTTGAGGCATGTAAACAATAACTATGGTCCTAATGCATTTCCTGTTTTACATTTTTAGTTTCCGTAGCTTCCGAGAATTCAAAACGGTCAACATATTGATAAATGATGTATGATAGCTGTTTTAATGTTAAGTTATGATTGAATTGCCTCTTATTACAGTTGTGAAATATTTGACAACAAGCAGGAAATGTTCATCGGCCAATGACATGACCGTATTGAAATGGTCTATACTAAAAGCTTATAAGCAGTTTCCGGCAATATTCCGGCCATGAACAATATTTTATTTACATTATTGGAATGTCTAAAAAAATCTAAAAAGAACTAAAAAAAGTTTCTACAATGTTACAGCACATCCAGAAAGTATTCATAGTGCTTCACTTTTTCCACATTTTTTATGTTATAGCCTTATTTTTTTTTTAATGTTGTAAATTTATTAAAAATAAAAAACCTAAAAAATCATATGTACATCGGTATTCACAGCCTTTGCCGTGAAGCTCTAAATTGAGCTCAGGTACATTCTGTTTCCACTGATCATTCTTGAGATGTTTCAGCAGCTTAATTGGAGTTCACCTGTGGTAAATTCAGTTGATTTGAAAAGGCATACACCTGTCTATATAAGGTTCCAGGGTTGACAGTGAATATCAAAGCACAAACCAAGCAAAAAGACAAAGCAATTGTCTGTAGACCTCCGAGACAGGATTGTCTCGAGGCACAAGGCTGGGGAAGGTTATAGAAAAACTTCTGCTGCTCTGAAAGTTCCAATGAGCACCGTGGCCTCCATCATCTGTAAGTGGAAGATGTTTGGAACCACCAGGACTCTTCCTAGAGCTGGCCGGCCATATAAGCTGAGTGATCAGGAAGAAGGGACTTAGTCAGGGAGGTGATCAATTACCCAATGGTCACTCTGTCTGAGCTCCAGCATTCTTCTGTGGAGAGAGGAGAACTTTACAGAGGGACAACCACCTGTATGGCAGTCCACCAATCAGGCCTGTATGGTAGAGTGGCCAGACGGAAGCCACTCCCCACCTGGAATTTGGGATCTGAAGGACTCTCAGACCATAAGAAACAAAATCCTCTGATCTGATGAGACTAAAATTGAACTCTTTGGAGTGAATGCCAGGCGTTACATTTGGAGAAAACCAGGCACCGCTCATCACCAGGTTAATACCATCAGTGAAGCATGGTGGTGGCAGCATCATGCTGTGGGGATGTTTTTCAGCAGCAGGAACTGGAAGACTAGTCAGGATAGAGGGAAAGATGAATGCAGCAATGTACAGAGACATCCTGAATGAAAACCTGCTTCAGAGTGCTCTTGACCTCAGACTGGGGCAACGGTTCATCTTCCAGCAGGACAATGACCCAAAGCACACCACCAAAATATCAATGGAGTGGCTTCACAACAACTCGTTGAATGTCGTTGAGTGGCCCAGCCAGAACCTAGACCTAAAACCTATTGAACATCTGTGGAGAGTTCTGAAAATGGCTGTACACTGTCAGCCACTGTAAGCTTCCCATCCAACCTGATAGAGCTTGAGAGGTACTGCAAAGAGGAATGGGCAAAAATTCCCAAAGACAGGTGTGCCAAGCTTGTGGCATCATATTCAAAAAGACTGGAGGCTGTAATTGCAGCCAAAGGTGCATCAACAAAGTATTGAGCAAAGGCTGTGAATACTTATGTACATGTGATTTTTCAGCTTTTTTATTTTTAATAAATTTGCAACAGTTTCATTCAAAAATCATTTTTCAGATTGTCATTATGGGGTATTGTGTTGAGGAAATAAATGAATTTATTCCATTTTGGAATAAGGCTGTAACATAAAAAAATGTGGGAAAAGTAAAGCGCTGTGAATACTTTCCGGAAGCACTGTATATTTATAACATAAAAAATATAAATATTGTGATATTCGTTGGACAAAAATGTTCTCACAACCTTTTCACAACATTTTGCATGTTGTAAACCTTATTTTATTTTAGAAAGATATTTAGAACATTAAAATACAATTCTATATACATGTGACATTAAAACTCATAATGACTGCTGCAAAATATTCTCATGGTACCAATCTGTGATACTGGCATTTAAAATAAGTTTTACTAAAATGTATTTAATCAGTTCAATAATGAAACAGGCTATATGTACAAACTATATTTTAATTATTATCATGTGTTAACTTTCACAGCCTTCTTAATAATATAACAACATGTATGCATGCATTGTTGATCCTTGTCCAAGTGAACATGTTTAATGAAAATACACTTTTCTTTGTAACTGGCACCGTGTCAGTTCTTAAAAAAACATTACTGCCAATGAATCATCACCGTTTTGCTTTGTTTGTTTTAGCACAGACAAGTTTCTGTTCAAACACGTTACGATTTGCTATCTATCCAAATCACCCACAGCCTGTAGATGTTAAGCATCACTACCAAAAGGTTTTTAAGGGTAAAAAACACCAGCATCTGATGAAAGTTGGAAAAAACCATCATAACTGTAAGTCGGACAACAAAGAAGGGCCCGTCCTGAAGAAAAAGACTTCCACCAATGTTCCATATATCCGTCCTGTACCTGGAGTACAACGAGCCGTCCTGGCTTTCAGAAACATCTTCTGCTCTGGTGTTTACCACTAATGCCAATGAAAAAATTCAGCATTATAACATTTATGATGATACTTAAGATTCTGCTTAAATGTCAAAAATTATATTTTTTGGCCATTAAACAACAACTGTAGAGGAATATACAGACCTGAGAAATGCAAAGGAAACTGTAGCATGCTTAGTGTCCAGACCGCAAGTATAACACACACAAATGACAGACTCTCCTCGCTATAAAAATAATAAACACACCACAGAATTACATTTTTATGATTAAGACAGAGTTTTAATATATTAAGATTGCAATAAAAATGATATTTTAAATTGTATAATATTAAAATACATTCATAACACTACTGGATATGTTGTGTTATTTTGGCTTACCGTTAAATTATGAAAAGTAATTATGAAAAACAGAAAGCATAAAGCCTCTGAGTGTTTCTAAGCCAATGGCTGAAAGAGCGATAATAGCATTATTTTCGCATCACTTAGATACTTTTTTTAAAAGGATTTTATTAATAATTCATGTTTTCTGTTTTAATTTTACCAAGCTACACTGTAAAACCCAAAAAGTTAAGGTAACTTAAGGTCAACTTAATCCATTTGAGTAAACGAAGCAATTTGAGTACAGTGAAACCCAATAAATGAAGAGAACTCAAACCAACTGAGTACTGTAAAACCCAATAAGTTAAAGCAACTCAAACTGTTTAAGGAAACCGATTGCAACACACCATTTGAGTAAAAAAAAACGAATCTATATGAGTACAGTAAACTTACTCAATTTAAGTTGAAGTAATGAGGTATTTAATACACACATTAGCTTCAACAGTGAGTTCAAAATTCTTTTCAAATTAGTAGAATTATCTTTCAGTCAATTTTGAGTTAACAACACTCATTTCGTTTGATAAAGTTGACTGTTGGGTTTTACAGTGTAATATATTAAGATCGCACTGAAAAAATATATTTTTAAATTGTATATTATTCAAATGCATGTTTTTTATTAATATGTACATTAATAATACATATACTACTGTATATGTTATGTTATTTTAGCTTACCATTAAATTATGTAAAGTATTTATGAATCACTTAGATTTTTATTTTACCAAGCTACTAGATCAGGGGTGCCCAAACTTTTCTTATGAAGGGACAAAAATCAAACTTGATTGAGGCTAGTGGGCCGAAGGTCAATATAGTTGCCATGGGTAATTTCCTAATTTATTTAACAATATCTAAAAATAACTAAAAAAACGTTGCTTTATATTAACTATAACTAGTACAGCATATATTTTTTACATTTTATATTTTATAATGAACTTATTACAGTAAAAACAATCTCATGTATAACAGAACGGAGTTACACTAGTTTTTGCTTTGATTTGATCACCGATGTCTTGTGCATAGTCCTCTATCCATCAAGTGACATTAATTACATAAAAACATCCTTTTTTGTTAGCTCAGCAATGAAACAAACAAACAAAGAAGGTTCCGTCAAATTAGAAATGATCTCTTTTAAAGGCATTTGCCCCAACCCTCTTCATCATTCTTACTCTCTTCTCAGATGGGATGGTGGGTCAAGTCAAAAGTTACAAAGGGCCAACTTTGGCCATCTCTGTAGATAGAGCTGATAGCTTAAAGGTTTTATTGTTTTTACACGTCTAAATAGTTGTGATAATAATTGTTATGTAAATGTTCTTTGCTTTATGCTTTATTTACTTTGACAGCTGGATCAAACTAAAATGAAATTGTCTATATTTTATTTCAGTTAAGATTTACTTTAATTTCAGGGAGCGAAATGGTTTTAGTTTTGTCAATTGGGGTATAGAGATTCTAACAACACTGAACACAAAGCTGAACACATAAGAAGATATTTTGAAGAAGGCTGGAAAGGATGGCCCCTTTGTATACATGTACACTGTAAAAAAAAGTTCTGGGTTACATTCAATTCCTTCATGTTGTCAACATAAATCGATTAAGTTACGTTAAATGAGTTAGATTAAGTTAAACTAAGTTACTTTTTTTTTACAAACTTCAGTAGATTTAACATAAAACAATTAATTTCAAGATATGTGTTGATTGAGCTCATTTTAAATAGGTTTAAACGCAACAACAAAGAAAAACACTTTTTGAGTGTAGTAGAAAACAAATACAATGGAAGTCAATAGCTATATTTTCATCATTCTTCAAAATATCTTCTTTTGTGTTCAACAGAAGAAATAAACTTAAACGGTTTGGAACAAGTAAAGGATGAATAAATAATGATAATGATAGAGAGGGAGTTATTTACATATCTAGTAAAAAAAAATTCCTGTTGTCTACTTTTTTGTTGACGAGATCAATGTTATGTTTATGCATGCTCCCTTGAACCTCGCCTCCAAAACATCCATAAGAAAAGTTAAATAAATGTAGAGTATGCTGGCTCTCTCTTTTTTTATGTGTGGTCTCAATCAATACTTACTTTACATCAGACAGCGTTTCACTGATAAACTCTAGGATATCAGCAGCTGTGCCCACAAAGATGAGCAGCAACTGGGACATTTCATCTCTTGTGACGCCTCCAGCGATTGGTAGCATCCATTTTCCCACAATTAGCAGAATCAGGACGATTTGTTGAAGAGCCAGGATCCAGTCGTTGGCACAAACCGATGACAATAATTTCAGAGGGTCCTAAAATACCACCACAAAGTGTATAATTATGAGCAGACTGTTATCAATTACCTGTAAAATCTACAGTAACTTACTAGCAGAAGTTCGCTAGTAACTTACTGTAAATCAGTTTCAGCAAAAATACTGTTTTTAGATTTACAGCACCATTTATCTTACTGTATATGAATTTACATAACTTTGTGTATAAAAACTGTAAAATATACAGTAATTGTCTCAATGCAACTTTAAAATACAGTAACATACTGCACAACTGTCCTACAGTAAAATATAGTTCATATTAGAGTTAAATACTGTCCAATTTACAACAATTGTTAACAGTGCAGTGTTGGGTAAAAGCACTTTTAAAAAAAAATAAGTAGCTAAATCTGTCACGTAGTTACTTTATACAGTAACTAATGTGAAAGTATGTGTTGTGATATTTTATTTATATTACTTTTTTACCACTTGTGAATTGTTCAAATGGACTACTCTGTGGTTATGTTGGGGCTGTTTTTGCCCCATTGACTTCCATTATAATGATATTTTTTGATCGCAAAGTCATGGCACCATATAATCTTGCATTCTTGATTGTTGGAGGTTTTCCCTGTTGGGAAGAGGTAAAATGTGTAATTTGTATTGTTGATCATCAGTTGGCACCATTAACCCTTTAATCATCATTAATCACCACAATTAGCTGATGATTGATTATAAAGCGTGTTAGGCATGCTGTCCCGGTAGAGTGCCCTGAGCATAGAAGATCCTCAAGCCTGGGGATCCCTCCCGTTGAATGGTGCGTTGGAGTTAGGTCTCGAGAAATCCCCTGGCGTAGTTATGACTTATGACAGATTAGGGATTGCTATGGAGAGATGAACTACTGACTAAGCGCTCATCTATGGTGACAATTTGGTTTAGTCAATTCACAAATATCGCGTGTCGTTGGACTGTGGACACATGCAAGCACGAGGAGAACATGTAAACTCCGCACAGAAGGGATTCTTTAAGTTGAAGATAACTAAGGTAAAGAACTCTGGTTAATTATGGTGACTTAGAAATTGTCTGATTGTTGAATCATGTGTTAGCTAATGCAGGACCTGCCGTGGTCAATCATAAGTACAGTTGAAGTCAGAATTATTAGCCCCCCTGTTTATTTTTTCCCCAATTTCTGTTCTAGAGGAATAAGATTATCTCAACACATTTCTAAACATAATAGTTTTGATAACTCATCTCTAATAACTGATTCATTTTATCTTTGCCATGATGACAGTAGATAATATTTTACTAGATATTTTCAAGACACTTCTATTCAGCTTAAAGTGATATTTAAAGGCTTAATTAGGTTAATTAGGTTAACTAGGCAGGTTAGGGTAATTAGGAAAGTTATAGTATACCAATGGTTTGTTCTGTAGACTATCGAAAAAATATATAGCTTAAAGGGGCTAATAATTTTGACCTTAAAATAGTGTTTAAAAAATTTTAAAATTGCTTTTATTCATACCGAAATAAAACAAATAAAACTTTCTATAGATGAAAAAACATTGTCAGACATGCTGTGAAAATTTCCTGGCTCTTTTAAACATAGTTTGGGAAACATTTAAAAAAAAAAGACCCAAAAAAAAGGGGGGGGGGGGCAAATAATTTTGACATCAACTGTATGTGATCCTCTCGAAATTTGTTTATAAATAAACTTCACTTAAGTAGGCCTGTGCAAAAAAATCTGGGTTTTATATGAAGTTCTATGGAGTAAAACAGCAAATTATAGTCTGTAAGTTTACTGTGTTCTGGGAGTCCTTATTTTGATTTTCTCAGACATATCTCACTTTATCACACAGTACTCCATATAAAAGACAGAAACATTTTACAAATTTTACCTCTTTCCAACAAGGAAAACCACCAACAATGATGATGGTGCCATGGTTTTGCAATCAAAAAATGTCATTTTAATGGAAGTCAATGGGGCAAAAACAGCCACCAACATAACAAAGGGGGAGTAAATTTGCTCAGAATGTATTGTTAAGGTTTTGTTTTTTTTAATTTTCAAAGTATTTTCCCAAAATATTTGTCAAAATAGGATTTTTCACCAAAAATCTTTCCATTTTCTGAAACACAGAAAATATTGTGGCCAAATAAAGACTTAAAATCACCCCAGAGGGGATGAAAACATGCACAACAACACACAAGGGTTCAGAATAAGATTTTAATATATTTAATATAGTTTAAAATTTTAATATATTACTCTTGTTACCCAACACTAATAATGAGAAAAAGCTTACTGGAAGAACTAAGGTCAGACTTATGTAAATGTCCTGTAAATATCATATGCAAAGGTGTGGCGACTTCTGAACACATACTGTAACAGTTGTTCTCTATAAGATCCGTGAATGACCATGAACAGGTCTTGTTTGTATTAAGGGTTGAACCAACATTTATTTACAAGTTACCCAGGCTAGTGCTTATGGTTTAAAGGGAAAAAACAGAATAAATACACTGTCTGAAAGTGCATACTGTAGTCTAGACTTACATGGAAAACGTCTGTAATGTGAAAAATGAGTGGCAGTATACCTGTGTATTCACAGACCCGTTGGTGGAATTTTTCCATTCGTGAAGAAAAGCTCTGATGTCCTCAGATGAATCCAGTTTAGTGCACTGTGCAATAAGCAAAATATTTGGTGTCAGAATCTTAGAGTAAAATATAATGCATCTGGAGTTATATTATTCACTGTATTGTTGGCTTTATATTCGCACATGTGCTACTTTGATTGTTTTGGTCTGAAACTGAATGTAAGTATGACTTTAAAACAGCATAATTGACTGCGAACAATGTTGTACTTTGATAGTCCTTGGCTGCTAATATTAATTCCCTTTTAAGAATTTGCAAATAACGCTTTTCTGAAATTACATAAAGAAGACAAAAGTCCAAATGTGCAAATATAAAACCTACATTACCTCAATATTCACTCATGGGTTTTGTTAGTCTAACGTTTTCTATGGATAATATGAAATGTTTGCAAGGTATTCTTATGTGCCATTGAGCACTACCTTAGTATCACTTGATTTGTTATGCTCATGGTGCAACTCAAGGATCCATATGGTTGGTATGATGCTGATAAGGAAAAACAGTATTGCTGGAGAAAACCTAAAGATCAGAGTTAGAGTCACTGCATTAATTTCACACATATATTTCAGGATGTTGACCCTAGAATAGTGTTTATTTGAAAGCCTTATGCATGCAAAATAAATAAGAGAAGTCTACTTACCATTTGTAATCCTTCCCTTTTCGTCTTCTCAGAGTTAAAATCATTTCCACCACGAGAGGTAGATAAAGGATAGTCAGAAACCAGTATAAAGGATTGTTTTTCACCCATGTCACCCTCCACACACCGATGAGGGACACTAGGATGAACAGTGCCCTAGTGACTACAGCGCAGATAAATTTGACAAACATGCTTTCTTTTATTGTGTGAGAAAAGTAGTGGCTTTCACTTCTTTACTCCTCGTGAGTCTGAATCAAAAAGCACATTTTACCTTTTTTAGCCCTCCCACATTGTACACCCGTTGGGGCGGGGCTTCTGTTTTGATTCTTTTCTCAATGTTATGTCATGATGTGATCCACATGAGTTGTTAAAACAACATTTTTGTGATTTTGTACTTGTTTAGTAGTATTATTTTTGACAAATATAGTTTTAGCTGTTAATTAACTGAATATATAAAATGCATGTTAGTTAAATCTACAACTCTATAGCCCTGTGTGAAAGTTTGTTTTTATAAAGATTAATTTGTAATTGTTGAAATATTGTAATACACTCCATTGCAAATCATTGAATTTTCAGGAAGAACTTTTGATAGTATTAATATTTTTTTAAACCCACCTTTTTTGGTTAGCACCTACACTCACCGGCCACTTTATTAGGTACACACGTCCAACTGCTTGTTAATGCAAATTTCTAAACAGCCAATCACACGGCAGCAGCTCAATGCATTTAGTGATGTAGACGTGGTCAAGACGATCTGCTGCAGTTCAAACCAAGCGTCAGAATAGGGAAGAAAGGTGATTTAAGTGTCTTTGAACAGGGCATGGATGCCAGACTGGCTGGTCTGAGTATTTCATAAACTGCTGTTCTACTGGGATTTTCACGCACAACCATTTCTAGGGTTTACAGAGAATGGTCTGAAAAAGAGAAAATATCCATCGAGAGGCAGTTCTGTGGGCGCAAATGCCTTGTTGATGCTAGAGGTCAGAGGAGAATGGCCAGACTGGATCGAGCTGACAGAAAGACAACAGTAACTCAAATAGCCACTCGTTACAACTGAGGTATGCAAAAGAGCATCTCTGAATGCACAACACGTCCAACCTTGAGGTGGATGGGCTACAGCAGCAGAAGACCAGACCTTGGGCGCCACTCCTGTCAGCTAAGAACAGGAAACTGAGGCTACAATTCGCACAGGCTCACCAAAATTGGAAAATAGAGGATTGTAAAAACGTTGCCTGGTCGATTTCTGCTGTGACATTCAGATGGTAGGATCAGAATTTGGCATTAACAACATGAAAGCATGGATCCATCCTGCAATGTATTAACGGTTTAGGCTGTTGGTGTAATGGTGTGGGGAATATTTTCTTGGCACACCTTGGGCCTGCTAGTACCAATTTAGCATCGTGTCAACGCCACAGCCTACCTGAGTATTGTTGCTGTCTTGCAGACCATGTCTATTATGACCACAGAATACCCATCTTTTGAAGGCTACTTCCAGCAGGATAACGTGCCATGTCATAAAGCACGAATCATCTTGTTATCTGTAATCTTCTGTTTCTCATCTGTAAGAGATCATACGTTCATATAATTATTAATCACCTGTTTCCAAATGGTCTGTCTCTAAAATTGAGGGGGACGGATCCCCCCGGTTGCTATGCCCCTGGGTGTGCCTAATAAAGCCGTTGAGAACCTTCAGGTAACATTTTCATTCACACAAGGTTCTTCAAAGTGAAAATGGTCTGCAGTTCATTAAAATGTACTTAAAATGTACTAAGAAATAAATGTTTCTTTTAAAAAACGTTGAATGAAAAGTTCTTCTGGGAACCAAAATAGCCTATTTTATGTAGCCTAAGCGCTGCAAAAACTATTTTTTGGAACCTTTATGCAAGAACTAATTTAAATACAGTCACTAAATCCTCGATTTGTCTCATTTTGAGGCTCACACGAGACAGACTGATAAACAGATAGAAAAAAATACTGTAAATAATGCGAACATTCCGATGCTTGGAAATCAAGCTTCACGTTACACAGAAAGCACGCATGCGCACAGACCCCGCCTACTGGGCTTTCCCTTGACAACAGTACACACTGAACACCTGACTCATGTCTGGAAGAGAGAGATCACGAGAGAAAGAAAGAGATGCTCAAATGACAAAAAGAGAAGAAACGGACAGAGATAATACTCAGATTAATGTATGTAAAGTACATTCTTAAGGATTTAATCATTTTATTGGTTTTTAGACGACTGCTGTGGACTAAAGTAAAGTTTACATGCTGCATGCTAATACGAAAAACGAACACGAGCAGATTAAATAGAAAGTAGGCAAAATTAGCTACAAGTTCTGTTGAAGCCAATTGCATATCCTCAACACTGCCTAGTAATACTGTAAATGTGGAAAAATAAGTTTATTTTGCTTTTCATTTAGCTAGCACACAATTTGCTATGTGCACAACAACTAATGTGCTACACATAATATAGGCTAATCAAAACTAGAAAATAGCTTTACTTAATTAATTAAAGGTAAATGACATTTACATTTACATTTAGTCATTTAGCAGACACTTTTATCCAAAGCGACTTACAAATGAGGACAAGGAAGCAATTCACACAACTATAAGAGCAGCAGTGAACAAGTGCTATAGACAAGTTTCAGGTGTGTAAAGTCTAAGAAGCAAAGCATTAGTACATTTTTTTTTTTTTTTTTTGGAGAAAGAGAGAGAGAGAGAGAGAGAGAGGGCACAGTTAGTGGTATAGCCAGAGAGGCAGTTGCAGATTAGGAAGGAAAGTGGAGACTAAACAGTTGCGTTTTTAGTCGTTTCTTGAAGACATATTGGACTGTACTTCACATCAGATGAAATATTAAATAACAAAGTTCAATAGTTCACCATATGAAGTACCTTTGCCATTAGACTACTTTGCCATTATACCACTTTACCAGAATATACTTTTAAATTACTGACCAGTCCTAATATTGCATCATACACCAAACTACTATAAATGTATTTACATATAATTGCTGTTTATGAACTCTTGTATATATAATTGCTGTAATGAACTCTTTTTCTTTCACAGTTGATTATATTAGTGAAAGAAACCGTTCATATTAGTTTTCAACAAGTTTTGAGAGAGCATCTGCAATGTTGCCAGATCTGTAGATAAACTAGAAAAGGATAATGACATGTATGGTTATATTTATCAGACGCTTTTATTTAAAGTGACTTATAAATTTCAAATCCCTAGAAAAGCAACAATATGTGTAGATGCATTGACTTTACTAAGAAATAAATGTTTCGTTCAAAAACAAGTGAATGAAAAGTTTTTTAGGGAACCAAAATTAGTTATTTGTTTACTGTTTTACTGAGACTTTATCACGTCTCAGATACTTAGCATTGTGTACTTTTTAGACCGATGGACAGATTAAAAATTTAAATGCTGGTGGGTTAAGTGTTGACCAAACAGATGTGTATTCAGTCATTTCCTAAAAAAAAAAAAAATCCAAAGATTTAAAAATGTCAATAAATTAAAGTTAAGACATGAATAAAGTTGTGACGTAAAGTTATGACGTGCCGTCTTTTCAGCTCGTTTTTATGGAAAATAAATATGTTGGAATGTAATAATTATAAATAAATTATTAAATGTAAATTTTCAAGTCCTATTGTTTTATATTCCAGGTAATGGAGAAATCATTTCCTCAGTGGGAGCTTTTAAAGCCTGAGGAAATAAATATCCTGGTCACACTCTCCGTAGACCAAGTGCAGTTGTAAGTTTACTGCAGTCATCACACATTTTGTTTAATTTAAATTTCATTTAAAGCCTCGAATGGGTCAGTTGGCATTTCTGTGTGGAGTTTGCATGGTCTCCCCATGTTCGCATAGGTTTCCTCCACAAGTCCAAAGACATGCACTATAATTGGGTGAATTGGGTAAGCTAAATTTTCCATTGTGTATGTGTGTGTGTGTGTGTGAGTGAGAGTATATGGGTGTTTCCCAGTGATGGGTTGCAGCTGGAAGGGCATCCGCTGCGTAAAGCATTTGCTTGATAAGTTGGTGGTTCATTCTGATTAACAAAGGGACTAAGCTGAGAAGAAAATAAATGAATGAATGAATATATTTGTAAGTTTTTTTGTACATGTAAGTAACGTTGTGTTTAAGGTACCACAATGTAAAATGCAATTAGTTGACTTTACTTTGAAAAAAAAAGTGAGTAAACCCATTGCTTTTAAATTGAATAGTTGACTGTACCCAGAAAATTGAGCAAACCCATTGCTTTTTTAAAGTGAATAGTTGACTTTACTTATAAAACTGAGTAAATATGTTGCTTTTAAAGCAATTAGTTGACTTTACCTAAAAAAGTGAGTAAACCCATTGCTTTTAAATTGAATAGTTGACTTTTCTTACAAAATGTTTGTAAATCTGTTGCTTTTAAAGGGATTTGTTGACTTTACTTTAAAAAAGCGAGTTAACCCATTACTTTTAAAGCAAATAGTTGACTTTGCTTTAAAAGGGGGTAAAATAAGTAAATTAATGACTACTGTATGTATATTAAGTTAGGGTGGCACAGTGGTTAGCACTGTTGCCTCGCAGCAAGAAGGTTGCTGATTCGAATCCCGACTGGACCAGTTGGCGTTTCTGTGTGGAGTTTGCATGTTGGTGTGTTGGTGTGGGTTTCCTCCGGGTGCTCAGGTTTCCCCCACAGTCGAAAGACATGCGGTATAGATGAATTGGGTTAACAAAATTGAAAGTAGTGTGTGTGTGTGTGTGTGCGTGTGTGTGTGTGTGTGTGTGCGTGCGTGTGTGTGTGTGTGTGTGACTGTGAGTGTGTGGGTGGTGTTTCCCACTGCTGGGTTGCGGTCAGAAGGGCATCCGCTGCGTAAAACTTATGCTGTAATAGTTGGTGGTTCATTCCACTGTGGCGACTCCAATCAGGGACTAAGCCAAAGGAAAATTAATTAATGAATGAAATTTTTAAGTTGCGTCCACTTAACCGTTCTAAGTTACAACGTGTTTACTCACTTTTTTAACATAATCACTTTTTTTACAGTGCTTAATTAGTAAATCTGTAATATTCCCATCCTCTATATTTTTGTGTCTGATTTACTGTACATAGATGGAACTGTTTTTATGATATGGACTATTCTTGAATTTTCAGACAGTTTGAGAATATTCTGCATTTCAAAAACCACCAAACATGTTTAAAAGAAGCTGCGCTGTTGGAGTATTTTGTCAATGGATTTTGGTGGGCCAAAGAGATGAGCTTCACTTCTGAGCAAATCTCGTTTATCATGGCACTTTTACAGCAACTTATCAACAACATTAAAAGTAAGTGGCATTCTCTGACATCATGTTTTGTTTAGTTAGAAGTTCAACCATGGTTGTTATTTTACTATGTTTTTATATTATAAAATATACATAATAAAATAAATAATATGAAATTATTTTAAAAAGCCATTATTATTTTGTTGTACTAGAATAGATTAACAAGCTTTAATCTTCAAAATCACATTAAAATGATAGTTCACCCAAAAATGAAAATGTACTCTCTATTTACTCATCCTCAAGTGATTCCAAACTTTTATGAGTTTCAATCTTTTGTTGAACACAAAAGAAGATATTTCAAAGAAAGCAGAAAACCTGTAACCATTTACTTCTAAAGTAGGGAAAAAAAACACTATAGAAGTCAATGGTTACAGGTTTCCAGCATTTTACAAAATATTCTCTTTTGTGTTCACCAGAAGAAAGAAACTCACAAAAGATTGAAACAAGTAAAAGGTGAGCAAATGATGACAGTATTTTCATTTTTGGGTGAACCATCACTTTAATGTTTACTAATATGCTTTACTTAACGAGCTCTATTGTCAGTCCGTCTGAAATGTTTGATTTCATTCCTTTTCCTTCGGCATAGTCCTTTTATTTATTAGGGGTCACCAAAGCAGAATGAACCACCAACTTATCCAGCATATATTTTACACAGCAGATGCCCTTCCAGCTGCAACCTAGTGTTTGGAAACATCCATACTCACTCATTCACACACACTCATATGCTATGGTCTATTTAGTTTATTCAATTCACCAATAACAAATGTGTTTGGGCTGTGGGGGAAACCGGAGCATCCGGAGGTAACCCACACAGAAATGGCAACTGGCCCAGCCGGGACTCAAACCAGCGACCTTCTTGCTGTGAGGCGACAGTGCTAACCACTGAGCCACCATGTTGCCCTGTTTGACTGAGTTACATTTTAAAATTTTAGTCCTTCCCAAAAAGCCTTAGCAATGTGTAATCTTGTAGAGATGCTAAAAAGGCTTTTGGGACTTTTTCATAATGCCAGTTTAGTCCTCAGTTTTAAGGATTTCTCTAATTGATTGATTGATTGATTTCACTTTATTAATGACAGATGGAAATTATTTTATTTCCTAGTGGCACACATAACCTAAAATAAAGTTTTAAATATACCATTCATTCATTCATTCATTCATTTTCTTTTCGGCTTAGTCCCTTTATTAATTTGTGGTCACCACAGCGGAATGAACCGTTAACTTATCCAGCATTTGTTTTATGCAGCGGATGCCCTTCCAGCTGCAACCCATCACTGGGATACACATATACACTTATTCACACACACATAGACTACGGACAATTTAGCCTACCCAATTCACCTGTACCGCATGTGTTTGGACTGTGGGGGAAACTGAGCACCCGGAGGAATCCCACGCGAACACAGGGAGAAAATGCAAACTCCACACAGAAACACCAACTGACCCAGCCGAGGCTCGAACCAACGACCTTCTTGCTGTGAGGCGACAGCAGTACCTACTACGCCACTGCATCGCCTTAAATATACCATAAAATAACAAATTAAAAAATCTGTTTATTCGCAAAAAAGTATAACGCTTACTTGAGGTTGTTTTGGACTTATGAATGACAAAAAAACGTAGCAAACATTATACCAACCTGCCTAATCAGCTGTCTCCATTATGCTTGCTTTGTTTACTGTTGGTTACTAAGTTACCAATACTACAGTCAGCCTCTCTAACAACTTGATAGGAAATTACATTTGGGATTTCTTTCATTTATTTATTTTTTTGTGAAATTTGAAAAGATTTACTTCATGTGAGGATTGAATCTATGCTACTCTTCAGCACTTATTAAGAAAAGTCTGTGAACTCCCAAAGCATCGTATTTATCTTTTTCTGGACTTACAATAATCTTAGTGAATCACTGATGCAGTAAACTTCCAAGTTTACTAAAAACGTAGCCCTATATGCATTTCTGGAGATCGCTAATTACATAAGCCAGAAACGTAGGCTGCATTTTGGCTTCAAAACAAACGCTACAGGGCGGTATGATGTTGTTCCTTTTCATGCTTACCAGCTGACCGATTGTCTCCATATGGACAGGTTTGTAAAAGCAGGTAAGACAAAAACACCAGCCAAAAAAATTGAATAAACAAGTAACTAAGAGGGTGAGAATGTGTTAAAATCTGAAAACATGGTAAAAATCAAGGGGCTTTTATTTTTCTGGATTGCTTTTGAAAGCTGTTGGTTGGGTTCAGGGAAGTGGGTGGGCGCTGGTCAATCGGTGCTTTTGAAAACACTATCGGTTGGGTTTAGGGAAGGAGGAGGGTGGGTCAATCGATTGGTCAGTCAGTCAGTCAGTCGACAACGGCCTCTGGTGGATTCACGCAAGTAGAGCAGGCACAAATGGCACTTGCAAGAGAAATTTGACATCTCAAAAAACGCCCCCTGGTGGTTTTGCGAAAAATGCCTCCTGGGATGTATTTGGTGCTTTCCAGAAATGTATAATAGCGGTACGTTTTCAGAATGAGCATTCTCTGGGTTGCCCAAGAGAGTGTGTGAAAATAAAAATAATGCCTGTTGTGTTTTATTTCAGACAAACAAGCATCATTTGCTGATAACTTCAAGGCATTTACCCAAACAGTGCTTTCCACAAGGCAGTCTCCATCAACAAAAGATTTTTTATTCAACAACGATCAAATCAAGGCCATCACAGATTACTTCAAGACCAGGTTTGTCTCCCTTTTGTCACATCCACCCTAAAATCACATTCCTCCTTAGTACACTGTGATTATGCTCATTGCATTTGGAATTGTTGAATATGCATTAGGTCATTCTCAACCCGTTGCATGTTATTAATTGACACAAGATGCTGCTTTGCCATTAGACAGCTGCTAACAAGCAAACTAGATTCTTTTTATGGCTTTCATAATTAATGCTATGCATTATTCATATAGCAATGGATTGTGACGCATGCAGACTAGAATACACTGGAAAATAACAAGCTGCAAAGAAATCATCTGTCTTTTAGAAAGCAAAAAGGAGGAAAAAAACACTGATGCACTGAAAACATGACAGTATATGTATTATAGGAGTGATTTCTATGCTTACCTGAAAGCCTCAGCTTCATTCACAACATCAAAATTATTGTCAGTGGTTGAGTTTAATTTATCTTTGGTCTTTTTTACCTAGAATGCTTATTTAAAATATTCATATAAACATTTTGCCTCGTTAGGAAAGAGTTATTATTCATAGAACATCATCAGAATGTTAATGCAGCATTTTAATTGCAGAGATAAGTCATAGCAATACGAGTACAGATGACTCCTAAGCCTAAGCATAGGCTATAATTGTGTTCTCGCAAATTGTTGGTACATTACAGGATTGAATATTGTCAAATGCTGTGACAGCATGACAGATCTTAAACCTTATAACAGTCTTTTCCAGCACTACCGACTATATGAATTGCTGTTAAGCCACAGCAGAGAGAAGCAACTCCTGAAAACAGAGGTAAAGTTCAAATGTGATATCTAAAATCATTGTTCATATAGAAAGTATGGAACTATGTGCTGTACCATGTTATGTCAGGAATGCCTTTCAGGGATGGAATTCAAATTACAATACACAGATTTGTGAGCTGTGATGAAAGGGAAGTGTAATTGTTTTTAATAAGTACTAAATAACATAAGTTCTTCTAATAGTGTAAGGTGCTTTGGATGGAAACATCTTTTAGAAGCACAAATATAAAGTTAAAGGTTGTGGAACAGTATTTGCATGGACATCATAATTATTTATCATTTATCTATTTTAATTTTATATAAAGTAGAACAAAAGTCAATGCCTGTCTATGCTTTTTAAGAGTTTTCTGTGCGTTATTAATTCTTGTCCATAACATACAGTGGTGTGAAAAAGTGTTGGCCTCTAACTGATTTGTCACACTTTTTTGTTTCAGATTATCAAACAAATTAAAATATTAACAAGTAAACACATCATGCAGTTTTTAAATAGAGGTTTTTATTATTAAGGAAAACAATATCCAAAACTACATAGCCTTGTGTGAAAAGGTGTTAGCCCCTTAGCAGAAACAACTGCAATCAAGCATTTTTGATAACTTGCAATGAGTCAGTTACATCACTCTGGAGGAATTTTGGCCAACTCATCTTTGCAGAATAATTGTTTTTCAGCCACACCGGAAAGTTTTCTAGCATGAACCGAAGGTCATGCCACAGCATCTCAATTGGATTTAGGTTCGGATATTGACTAGGCCACTCCAAAGTCTTAATTTTGTTTTTCTTCAGCCATTCAGATGTGGACTTGCTGGTGTAACATACATGCAGCAGCAAACAGCAAAATAATCAGATTTGGGTCCAATACTGTGACACAGTGCTGCTGTGTGAAGTGCAAAGCATTCTGTATGATGCCACCATTTTGGTAATTTGTATGTAGGCGATAACGGTACAGATTAAAAAAAACCTACTCTTTGAAACTTGTTTTTAAAAGTTGTGTATTTAGGTCTCAAAAGCACTTTTAGTTGAGTTTTAGTCTGTTACAGTGCTGTGGAGGAATTTTGGCCAACTCATCTTTGAAGAATTGTTGTAATTCAGCCACACTGAAAATTTTTTGTGCATGATTTGCCTTTTTAAGGTTATGCCACAGCTTCTCATTTGGATTCAGGTCAGGGCTTTGACTAGGCCACTCCAAAGTCTTCATTTTGTTTTGTTTTTTTGTCATTCATATGTGGACTTGCTGGTGTGACATATGCAACAGTAAACAGTAAAATAATCCAATTTGGGTCCAATATTGGATTGCAGTGCTGCTGCATAAACTGCAATACACTGTGTTTGATGTCACCATTTTGGTAGTTTGCATGTAGACAATAACGATACAGATTTCAAAAATGTACACTTTAAAACTTGTTTTTAAAAGTTGTGTAATCAGGTCTCAAAAGCACCATTGTTTAAATTAATGGTCAAAACATCTAAAAGGTTTTCAATTTTTAGTTGAGTTTAAGTCTGTTAAAGTGCTGTGAAGGAATTTTGGCCAACTCATCTTTGCAGAATTGCTGTAGTTCAGTCATACTGGAAAGTTTTTGTGCATGAACCGCCTTTTTCAGGTCATGCCATGGCTCCTCAATAGGATTCAGATCAGGACTTTGACTAGGCCACTCCAAAGTCTTAATTTTTTTTTTCAGCCATTCATATGTGGACTTGCTGGTGTGACGTACATGCAATAGCACACAGAAAAATAATCCAGTTGGGGTCCAATATTGTGGAGCAGTGCTGCTGTATAAACTGCAATGCACTGTGTTTGATGTCACCATTTTTGTAGTTTGCATGAAGGCAATAACGATACAGATTTAAAAAATGTACACTTTGAAACTTGTTTTTAAAAGTTGTGTAATCAGGTCTCAAAAGCACCACTGTTGTTTAATTTAATGGTCAAAGCACAAAAAGTTTTCCGTTTTTAGTTGAATTTTAGTCTGTTATAGTGCTCTGGAGGAATTTTGGCCAACTCGTCTTTGCAGAATTGTTGTGATTCAGCCATACTGAAACGTTTTCGAGCATGACCTGCCTTTTAAGGTTATGCCACAGCTTCTTAATAGGATTTAGGTCAGGACTTTGACTAGGCCACTCCAAAGTCTTCATTTTGTGAGTTTTTTCGGCCATTCATCTGTGGACTTGTTGGTGTGATGAACATGCAACAGCAAACTGCAAAAATACTGTGTAATACTGTCATACAGTGCTGCTGTATAAACTGCAAAGCACTGTGTATGATGTCACCATTTTGGTAGTTTGCATGTAGGCAATAACGATACAGATTTTAAAAATGTACACTTTAAAACTTGTTTTTAAAAGTTGTGTAATCAGGTCTCAAAAGCACAACTGTTGTGTAATTTAGTGGTCAAAACTTAAAAAGTTTTCCATTTTTAGTTGAGTTTTAGTCTGTTACATCATAGTGAAGGAATTTAGACCAACTTATCTTTGCAGAATTGTAATTCAGACACACTGAAAAGTTTTCAAGCATGGACCACCTTTTTAAGGTCATCCCGCAGCTTCTCAATAGGATTTAGGTCAGGACTTTGACTAGGCCACTCTAAAGTCTTTGTTTTTTCAGCCATAATGGACTTGCTGGTGTGACGAACGTGCATTAGCAAACAGCAAAATAATCCAATTTGGGTCCATTATTGTGACAGTGCTGCTGTATAAACTGCAATGCACTGTGTATGATGTCACCATTTTGGTAGTTTGCATGTAGATGACAACGGTACAGACTTCAAAAACATACACTTTGAAACTTGTTTATAAAATTTGTGTAATCAGGTCTCAAAAGCATCATTGTTGTTGAATTTAATGGTCACAACACATAAAAAGTTTTCTATTTTTAGTTGAAAATGGTGTTGTGTAAAGAGACCCTTATTAGAGAGAACAAGAAGGGGAGTAACACACACAACACAGCATACCTTTCATGTTTTTTCTCCATTTGATATGTTATCAGAGACTCACACTGGAGAACTGATGCTCACAGAACAGAAGCTGAAGTCCGTTTTCACTGACAGCAATTAAATATCATGGACATCAGTGGGTCTCCAAGCTGTTGGTTGTTAGTCTGCATTTTTACTCTTCCAACTGATCTGTCTACCATCATACTCGTACATAGTGTCGTCTAAAATTACCCTCTTTCGTGGTAAATAAAAGGCATCAGGTCACTGAAATGCCAGTTAGATATATTACTCATAGCTTTGGTAAAAATGTTTTCACATTCCACAGTCTAGGCTTGTTCTAATTCGTATGTGTTATCATTGAACTGTGCAGAATCACTGATCCCAGATTACAAGTCTAAGCTTCATCAACTCTAAAATAGCATCTGTTAATATCTGTACACAGTAGAATGCGCTTCTTAGATAAAATAAAAAGGATTAAATAAAATAAGGAAATAAATCAAATTAGGTTTGTGTTTTTGCTTAGTATTTTAGTAAGTTCTATCAATTAACAACTTTAAGAACACTATCAGTTATGATAAATATATATTTTTTAGTTTAAACCAACAATCATTTACCTAGTCTTTGATCGATATACACTAGACTGTGGGTCATTAAAACACACAAACAAAATCATTTCTTAGTTTTTTTAATGGCTTTCACAATATGGCAGGCGATCAAATCAAACCCTGCTCATGACATTTCAAACCTGTATTACCTGTTTAACACTGAAAAGCAGTTATTTATAATGCAACCTGAGATATTTAGTTTTTTTCCATCGAAAGTTTGTTCAAGTGGAACATTTGGGCTCTAAAGGGAATGTAAGAATACTCAGCCTGATCTCACGAGAAAACATAAGTATTTTACGTTTTGTCAGTTTAGTGGCTAATTCGTAAAAATTTGTACTGACGAAAGTTCAGCTGATGAAATTGTACGATTTTAAAAAGGAGGCGTGGCACCTAGCCCCACCCCTAAACCCAACCGTCATTGGGGGATGAGCCAATCGTACGAAAATGTACGAATTAGATCGTACGAATTCATACGAATTAGCCACTAAATCAAAAAGTTACGAATTGCTGTGAGATTGTGTTGGAATACTTCATATGATTTCAGTGGTTTGATTCTAGTTATGTAAAAAATATGTGAGGGCTGTGTGTGTGTATATCCTTTAGACCTCCATTGTGTGTGTTTTAATGACATATAAGGACAGAAATGTGTATAATAACATAGGCATGACACAGGTATTGCAATGAGAAGGTGTCTTAGGAGGACATTGCTGATGTCTATGGAATTCACAATTCACAAAAAACCTGTGTGTTTGTATGTGTGTCTAAGTGTGTGTATATGTTTTATATCCAAATGGGGACTTTAAATTTAGCGCAAATTTAGCATTGGGACATTTGTAACCGTGGGGACATAAATGGAGGTCAGCTCAGGCACAAATGCTTATAAATCATACCAAATTAAGTATTTAAAAAATGTAAAAATGTAGATTGTTTCTGTGACGGGTGGGCTTAGGGGTTGAAGGACAGGATATACAGTTTCACAGTATAAAGATCATTACATCAATGGAGAACCCTCACCAGGATATCAAAACCTATATGTATGTACAGTTAGGTCTATAAATAGTTGGACATCGACACAGTTCTAACGTTTTCGGCTCTATACACCAACATAATGGATTTAAATTAAAGGAACAAGATGTGCTTTAACTGCAGACTGTCAGCTTTAATTTGAGGGTATTTGAGGGTACGTTTAAATCAGGTGAACGCTGTAGGAATCACAACAGTTTGCATATGTGCCTCCCACTTGTTAAGGGTCCAAAAGTAATTGGACAGAATAATAATCATAAATCAAACTTTCACTTTTCAATACTTGGTTATAAATCATTTGCAGTTAATTACAGCTGAAGACTGGAACGCATTGACCTCACCAGACGCTGGGTTTCATTCCTGGTGGTGCTCTGCCAGGCCTCAACAGAAACTGTATTGAGTTCCTGCTTGTTCTTGGGGCATTTTACCTTTAGTTTTGTCTTCAGCAAGTGAAATGCATGCTTAATCAGATTCAGGTCAGGTGATTGACTTGGCTATTACATAACATTCCAGTTTTTTCCCTTCAAAAACTCTTTGGTTGCTTTTGCAATTTGCTTTAGGTCATTCTCCATCTGCACACTCTCAGAAATAAAGGTACAGGAGCTGTCACTGGGGCAGTACCTTTTCAAATGATACATATTTGTACCTAAGGGGTTCATAATGGTACCTCTATGGTGCATATTAGTGCCCAAATGTACCTAAAAAGTACTTTTGAGGTACCATTATGGAGCCCTCAGGTACAAATATGTACCTTTTTGAAAAGGTACTGCCCCAGTGACAGCTCCTGTACCTTTATTTCTGAGAGTGCACTGTGAAGCACCATCCAATGAGTTCAGAAATATTTGGCTTAATATGAACAGAAAATATTGCCTGAAACACTTCAGAATTCATCTTGCTGATTTTGTCAGCAGTCACATCATCAATAAATACAAGAGAACCAGTTTCATTGACAATCATACATGCCCACACCATGACAATACCACCACGATGCTTCACTGGTTAGGATCATGAGCAGTTCCTTTCCTTTCCCATACTCTTCTCTTCCCATCACTCTGGTACAAGTTGATCTTGATCTCATCTGTCCATAGGATGTTGTTCCAGCATTGCAAAGGCTTTTTTTGAAACTCTAATCTGGCCTTACTGTTTTTGAGGCTCACTAATGGTTTACATCTTGTGGTGAACCTTCTGAATTCTCTCTGGTGAAGTCTTCTCTTGATTGTTGACTTTGACACACGTACGCCTACCTCCTAAAGAGTGTTCTTGAACTGGCCAACTGTTGTGAAGGGTGTTTTCTTCACCAGGGAAATAATTCTTCAGTCATCCACCACAGTCGTTTCAGTGGTCTTCTGGGTCTTTTGGGAATTGCTGAGCTCACTGGTGCACTCTTTCTTTTTAATAATGTTCCAAACAGTTGTTTTTGGTCACGCCTGATGTTTTTGACAAAACCAAAAACCACCCAGCTACATAATACAGAGTTCAGACAGCCTATAATAAGCTGTCTGTACAAATACACACACATAGACACACAGCACCAAGCAAGCGACACACAGCATCCGACTCTCTCTCATTCACACACATACACACACATAGTCAACCCCAAGCTCTTGCTTGCTTTGTGTAGACCTCTAAAACACACCTGGCCATAGAACAGCTTAGAAGCCAATTGTCCAATTACTTTTGGACCCTTAACAAGTGGGAGGCACATATGCAAACTATTGTAATTTCTACAGCGTTCACCTCATTTAGATGTTAATACCCTCAATTAAAGCTGACGCTGTGCATCTATAGCACATCTTGATAGTTTCATTTCAAATCGATTGTGTTGGTGTATAGAGCCTAAAATGTTAGAATTGTGTCGAAATGTCCAAATATTCATGGACCTAACTGTATATCTAAGTGTGTGTTTACTGGTTTTGGTGGTTTACAGGGACAAGTTTTGTGTAATGACATGGGTATGACATACATTTGAGAGTCAGAATTATAAGCCTTTCTGAATTAATTTAATTAGCCATTTAAAGGCTTAATTAGGTTAATTATGCAAGTTAGGGTATTTAAGCAAGTCATTGTATAACAGTGGTTTGTTCTGTAGACAATCGAAAATAAATATTGCTTAAGAGGGCTAATAATAGTGTCCTTAAAATGGTTTTAAAAAATGAAACTGCTTTCATTCTAGCCAAAATAAAGCAAATAAGACTTTCTCCAGAATAAAAAATATTACAGGAAATACTATGAAAAATTCCTTGCTCTGTTAAACATAATTTGGGGAATATTTTGGAAACAGAAAAAAAATTGACAGGGCTAATAATTTTGACTTTGTACTCTATTACAGTGGTTTATGAGGACATGCCTGATGTTCATGTAATTCAAATCCTTCACAATCATACTTAACTATGGAGAGTGCCTGTAAACCACCAATACCAATGTGCGTGAGTGTGTACATTCTTTAGACTGCCCCCATATGAATTCTTTTATTGTGAAATTTAAAGTGACTATATGCTTGGAATGAATGTCTTTTGATTCTGTAGATTATTTTCTCATGATTCCTTCTTAGCGCTGTCCATACATGTCCATACATGCCTCCTTCATCCTGTTATTTTACATTCTGGGAAGCACATACGTGTAAGGTTAAATTCCTAACAAGGCAGCAAGAATTTTCACAAGAATAGACAACACGCATCAAAAAGAGCAATCAGTAAAGCAGATCTAAAAAAAACCCAGCTCAAGCCGCTGAAGGTTGGCTAAGAATATATTAAATGTATAACAGATCTTGTGATTTTGTTGCAATTAATTGGGAAAAGAAAAAAATACAGGAATATTTTATATTCATAAAGATCATTTTAGAATGTAAAATGTTCATTCACCAATAATAAATAAATAAATAGGACGTTTCCTGCAGAATTAGCTGTTTATTTGCACCTTTAACGTACTAAATAAATGATTAAATGACTAAATAAAAATTATTGCATTAAAAAAATAAGTTTATCTTTTTAAAAAGTGTAATAATGGCACATTTAAAGCAGAAGTAAAAACTTTGAACACAGTCAACTTTCCTCCATGCTGCTGGATTTGAATGAATGAATGAATGAATGAGTGAATGAATGAATGAATGAATGAATGTATTATTCTAATATTATCATTTACCATACTCATAATCTGTAAAGTGTTATAATGGCACATTTAAAGTAAAAAAAAAACTTTGTACACATAGATAAACCTTCCTCCATGCCACTGGATTTCTATTGGATTAATGGATATATATATATATATACATTTTTATAAATGAGCATTATTGCATTACAAAATTAGACTGAACAATTTGGAGATGTACATATAATAGCAATCATTATTACTACTATTAATATGTATTATTATTATTATTATTATTATTATTATTTAATCATGAATTATTTTGATATAATTTAACATACTCATAATCTAATAATTAAAGTGCTTTTTTTGGTAATCTAATTTGGGAGACTAAATAAAATGATTATATAAAAAATTATTTACCTTTTTAAAAAGTGTAATAATGGCACATTTAAATCACAAGTAAACAACTTATAATACAATTATCCGTCCTCCATGCCACTCAATGTCTTCATTGGGCTAATGGATAAATATTTAATTTTATTAACCATAAATGAGCATTATTGCATTACAAAATCGGACTAAACGAATTGGAGAAGCACATTTATTTGCATTTATTATTACTACTATTAATATGTATTATTACTAAATCATGTATTATTTTAATATTGTCATTTAACATACTTATAATCTAATAATTAAAGTGCTTTTTGATGTAAATATAAGTTACTAGACTAAATAAAACTGAGTACATAAACAAAATTAATGATTTACCTTTTTAAAAAGTTGCACATTTAAAGCACAAGTAAAAAACTTAGCACACTATAAACCTTCCTCCATGCCACTGGATTTCTTCATTGGGCTAAAAGATAAATGTTTATTTTTACTAACCTATAATTGAGCATTATCACATTACAAAACCAGACTGAACTAATTGGAGAAGCACATCTTTGTTTTTATTAATATGTATTATTATTATTAAATCATGTATTATTTTAATATTATCATTTAATATACTCATAATCTAATAATTAAAGTGTAATAATGGCACATTTAAAGCACAAGTAAAAACTTTACACACAATAAACCTTCTTCCATGCCACTGGATGTCTTCATTGGGCTAATGGCTAGCACATGAGTTACATGGGTTGCCATCTCTCTCTCCCTTTAAATTTTAGCTTGAGCGGAAAATCTCCCTCCCGTCTGATTTTCTCATCCATAATTAACACATAATGATCGTGCTCTGAGTACATATTCGAAATGTCAAGCCGGAGGAATATAACCAATAATTTAATTCCAATTACATCAACATTTCTGCTTTGCATCAGCGTATCTGAGATCTCTAAAATGGGAAGACAAGATTACCTCAAATATCATTGCGCAGATTTGTTTAGCATCTGAATGGGGCTTTATTATGCCATGGAACACAAATAATGAAAGCTGCATACAGTGAACATCAAAAACAGAATCTGGGTCACCGATATAATGGCACCATGTAACAGAACCATTTTTTATTTGTTTTGAAAAGGACTTCAAAGCACATTTTGAATATTAATGTACTTGTTTCCCCCCTTCGAATTGGAGCCGCTTTATTGAATCAAGATGTTTTAGGAATAACACAATTGCAAAACAGGACAATGAACTGCAGCGGGCATTCTATTTTTACTCCTATTAAAATGATACTGTTGACGTTAATTTGTTTATTGCTTGAGACGGAACGCGCATGAATCATGTCATTAAGCAGTGCAGTAATGAAAGAGCATTGTTCTACACCCTTGTCTCAATCGGGCAGTGTAATTATGTTCACTAAACAAACCGCAAAGCTCTTTGTTTTTGTCGGCGTACCAGTTTTTTGGATTCCGGGTGAAGGGCCTCATGCCAAATGAACAGTAAAACGGTTGAAAATTTGACCCAGCTGTTAATGCAGATACACCACACAGAATTAAGACAGTAAATTCAGTGCTGTCTGGAATATTGGATTTATTCTGAGATAATGACCATCTAAGTGTAAAATGTTAACGGTTTGTGTTTATTTTTCCTTCTTATTCCACTATTCTAATAATAATCTCGGTGCTATTTAAAGAAAATATAAAAATTTTTGGTTGTTGGAATCAATATGTTAGTCTTAAAGGGATAGTTCGCCCAGAAATAAAAGATTAATGTTGATTCATGTCATGCAAAATATAGGTATCTTTTGTTCTTCAGTAGAACTTTAAAGGTGCACTATGTAAGTGTAACACCCAGTGGTTGAACTAGGTATTGCACACGTGGTTCAAAACAAACGCAAGTGCAGGTTGCCAGATCGATGACACCAACAGCAGTGTTCCTGACAGTCTAGCCTAAAGGCTTATTTAAGGCCGATTTAAACCGTGTTCTAAATAAAAGCAACGGCACGCGATGGAAAATTTTTCATATTAAAAGCAGTTTTTGTTATAACCAACACCTGAAATTTATATTTTAGAAACCGATTTTATTTCTTGCAGCTGAACAACAAAGCTGGCAATGATAACCTCAGGTACACCTCATGGTTTATTCAGTAATAAATGTTTGGATGCCATTTTAAATGACATTTATTGCCATACTACTGAAAGCAGCAGCAGATAGTTCACCTGAGATCTTGAAAATAAAATAAACCCTTTGAAATCGAACTTTAAGACTTTTAATATGTATTAATTAAATTAAACCTTACCATTTCATTAGAGTGCAGTGAGTGCACTATTCTGTGCTTCTGAATGGCTGTATTTAAACGTCTGTCATGTTTCGTCTGGTGCAAACGGATGCCGGTGCTTATCACTAGGGCCAGACGGAATCTGCGGACATTTTTTGCTATTTCTATGCAGAATGTTGTTAAAAATCTGCGGATTTATGCGGAATGATTTTGGGAGTATCATAACTAAAACCTTAATATATGAAATAAAAAGTAATACCTTTTTAAATTTGATTTAATGTTTACAATGCAAATCCAATTAGATCCACTTTATTTGGTAAACAAAGCAAGTCTCTCATATAAAATATCTACTAAAAGACAGAAAATATTACTTTATAAACTATATTGTAAATAAATCATATAAATATTTTCATATTAGTCAATAAAATGACTGAAATTAATTTAAAAACTGAATAAATATAAATTTACACACATTTAAGTAAACACACAAGTAAATAACAAAATCAATGATGGGCTAAAAATCTGCGAAATTCTGCGTGCGCTGATTCTGTATGGGTCTACTCATCACTGCAAATCTCATCACGTAGCGTGTTGTTTGGACACAGGGTTACAATGTAACCTAATATTTATATTATTTGCTAACTAATAACCCCCTCATGTCAAACTCTGAATCTGCGTCTCATTTCAGATTCTGCTACTGTCCACCCGAGGTCGCATTTCAGTTTCAGATGCACACTTTGAGAGCCTTCCTGACTGAATGAATGAAATACACAGTTTTCCACGAAGGCAACCCAGGGTGCTAAAATATAATTGGTTAAACTAGCATTGGGCGAGTTAAAAGAACCAAAACAAAGACAGACGTTCCTGCGCGTAACACACATTTTCAAAGCAGAATATCTGACTTTAGCATTGTTTTTAAGATAAACATTTATATTCACTTAGCTTGTTTTTTTAAATATCTGCAAACATATTATAGTATTTTTATGCTTTAGAAGCGTCAAAAACTGTATTCCATACAGCACCTTTAAATACGATTTTGAGCTGAATCTGTGGTCCCTGGTGATTTTTTTAATGGCTATCAATAGTTTCAGGTTTTTAGGATCAGTTACTTGAGTAGATAGTGTGCTATATAAGGCATAAACGATTCAGGCAGTGTAAATATGCTTTCCATTGGGGTGAATAAAGTCTGGATTCATGATAATGTCACACAAACTGCCACTACTCTAGCCCTGAAAACATGACAGCACAGAGTGGATGATATGCACAGAGCCCATTCACTGAATGCTGTATTTTAAATGATTCGGCAGACTTTGCACTGCTATTATAGACTGTGGCTGTCATGAGTCAGACGCGCTTTAGCTGACTGGCAGAGCTGTGATATAAACTAAACGTTACTGCCTGTTTTTGTTTGAAAGAGAGTAGCTACTCACTTCAGAGGATTTGCACTTTTTACTGTATCTGCAATCATTTTAGGATGATTTTTTTCTCAACCTGATAGATCCTGCTAAATTTTAATCTAGCTTCCAGAATTTCATGCTTAAATATCTTCTTCTGAAAAAAGTTTTCCAGCATTGGCATATAATTCAACACAGGCTCATTGGAAATACAGTGTGCTTCAGACTCCCAGTGAAACCCAAAAATGTACTTTACACACATTTGACTGCAGTTTCTAGGTAAAATTAACATCACGGCAGTCACCAATTGTTTCTTTTTACACTGATGATATTTACAGGACATATTATTGACAAATAACGGATTATTTTGTGCAGTCTATACACAACACCACATAAATATCACAAAACAACTTAATGCGGTCTATGATTTGTGATCTAATATGTTTGGCCAATATGAAATTTTTTTCTGGCTTGGTCAATTTGCTTGGTAACACATTATACAGTGTTGTACTTGTGATGCAGAGTAATCGGGTTTGTTTCCACTCGGTTTCACAAAAGAAATAAAAGCAATGCAAAATCAAGGTAAAACTATGTAGTTGCAGTTCATTTTTCTTTTATGTTTGTTTTTGAAAAAAAACATTGATTTGGGTTGAGAAGGGCACATGTCAGTGGTTCACTAGGTGCTATGTACAACAAACCCAACCTTCTTGTAGATGTATATCCGAAACAAACAACTGAACATACCCTAAGTAACAAATTTCTCATTTGCAAAAACGTAGACAGTGCCCTCTTGTGGATTTGTTATGTGAAATGTGCAACAAAATATACACATAGCAATGTATTTTACATTTTGCAAAAGTTTGTGTGAACTGGAAGTTCCTGCATACTTTAGTCTGGTTTTGGCCTTGACTTGGTCTTAGTTTAAGAGGTCTTAACTCCTGTTCCCCCACAGTTGCAAGACATGCGCTATAAGGGAATTTTATAAACTAAATTGGCCATAGTATATGTACGTAAATGAGTGTGTATGGGTGTTTCCTAGTAATGGGTTGTGGCTGGAAGGGCATCCACTGTGTAAAACATATGCTGGAATAGTTGGTGGTTCATTCCACTGTGGTAACCTCTGATAAATAAAGGACTAAGCCGAAAGAAAATGAATGAATGAATGAAGAACACTGTCTTAGTTAATGTTGCAGTAAATAATCATCTACAAGATTTTTAATTGGCTTTTAAATGAAGTTTAATAATAAACTAATTTCGAGAGGAGCACGTGCTCATGATTGACTCAGCTGGCCACATTAGCCAATCACGATCCTCCAATCAAAGGATTCCAAGTCACTATATAAATCCTCATTTGCTTTCTATAACTAAAGGATTCCTTGAGGTCAGGGCTCTCTCCTGGGACAGTATGCCAAACATTCTATGCATAAATCATGATCTAAGTGTGAATTCTTGAAAATGTTGGGTGTTTTTTTTTTAATAAAGTTGAATTCTGAGAAGTAAAGTCATAATTCTGAGTTATAAAGTGAGAATTCTGACTTTATATCACAAAATTCTGAGATATAAAGTCTCAACTGCTTGATATAAATTCATAAGTCTGGGAAATAAAATCACAACTGCATGATAATTAAAAATTCTTAGATAAAAAGTCTCAATAACCTTGTCCTAGTTAATGTTGCAGTTAAAAAAAAATCCTGTATGGGATTTTTTTAACAGGCTTTTAAAATGTCAGGTGTTTTGTTTCAGAAATGCATTGAGGTAATCAACCCGGCTGAATTTGCCGCCCCTTTAGAAGAGGGCTTTCCTGCAGATCTCTACTTCCATTACATGGCTCCCCCATGTGTGCAAACACCTGAGCAGGTAAATAGTTTTTTTTTTTTTTTATATTTACATTTTGTCAATTAGAAGACGTGTAGCAGCTTTTATGCAATATGATTTACAATTGAGGAGGCATTCAGTGATTCAACAACAAGAGGCAATACACACAAGAAGTGCTAATTATACAAGTGAACTGTTAGTGCTCAGACAAGTAAGTGCTAGAGTTAGAGGGGGGCTGTTTTTATTTTCACTTGAGAGAGACAGTGTTTCTACAGGTGGTTTGTCAAGCCCACTCACCTGTGTGAAGCACACTTCATAATCCATGTTTTTTGGAACGTTTTTTTGGCCCCAGATATGGATTGATTGTAAGAAAGTGTCTGGTGCAAATGTTCAAAACTGGCGCAGGTGTTAGTTAAAGTGTCAGAGATAAAAAAGTGTGTTGTCAACAGGTGGTTTGTCAAGCCCACTCACACTCAGAAATGCATAATATTTTGAAGTTGTCATGCGGTCAACCCAGGCTCATTCTGAAAACGTAGCCATATGTACATGTATGAAGAGCGACAAATATGTCCCTGGAGCTGTGTTTTTTCCAGTTTTTGTTTTCACGAATCCACCAGAGGCCGCTGTGTATGCTTTTTCAGATCTCAAAATTCTCTCGCATAGTGCCATTCACGCCTGCTCTTCTCGCGTAAATCTAGGAGAGGCCACTGTCAATTGACTGATTGACCAACCAATTCCCCACCCACCCCCTCTCCTAAAACCAACCAATAGTGTTTTCAAAAGCACAGACTGACCAGCGCACTCCCACTTCCTTAAACCCAACCAACAGTGTTTTGAAAAGAAATCCAGAAAAAGAAAAGCCCTCGCCTGATTTTTACCATGTTTTTCAGCCTGTTATTTACTTGTTAATTTTTTTTTTTGGCTTCTGTTTTTATCTTATCTGCTTTGTGAACCATTTTTCGTCAGATTCGAGCCCCGTCGTCATGGTCAACTCCTCTCTGCATCTCAAATCCGCTGATGTACCCTGCGATCCACTAAACAAACTGGAAACAGCTGGAAAGATGTGAATACGGAGGTAAGCGGTCAGCTGCTAGCCACATAATTCATGATCTCCAGAAATGTATACAAGGCTACGTTTTCAGAATGAGCCTACATTGCATGAGGTGATTTAGTTGTCGTTTGAATGATTCTAGCGAATTAGCAGTCTGTGTGGGAATGGGACAGTCCTTCCACCGGCGAGGAACATTGAAAGCAAAGGTTTTGGAAAGTGACTTATAGCCACACATAATTATTTTTTTCTGTCCACTCTTCCTGTAATAATGACAGAGCTATCTAAAACTCCTCTAGTGTCTTTGGCTCACTGTAAACTGTTGTATTATTTTTGTGGTTCAGACTTAGCTTGGAATTACCCTTCCAGAAAAGATGCCTTTCACATGTTTCTCATTTTCAGACGAAACAGAAATCTGCTTCCAAGTATGACTAACACTTTTCCTTAGCAGACACTGCACTGTACAGCTGGAGAAGATAGGGAATCATATATTATAGCTGGAGGATTACATCACAGCTCTATCTGTGCATTTTTGCTTTTCAGTCCTGCTGGGAATTTCTTTTGCGTCTATTTCTGCATTCATGTATTTTAATGATTTATTTGTTGAGCGCATTCTAGTATAAATACTGTGTGTAAAAATGTCTGAGACACTTCACCTTTAAGGAGATGTATGTATCCAACGTTTCCAGTTGGAGTCAGGAAAAAATCAGGGATTTCCATCTCTGGAAGAGATTATTGAAAATGAATGATGTCATAAAAGTTATATAAAGGGGAATGTATATGTCAACATATAATTTTGTAGTTTCCCAGCTTCTAAATGGTAATGAAAATCAAAAGTGACCCTGTTGGGCAGTTCAGCAATCCATGTTATTGCAAAGGAAAAAGTTGTGATTTTCATCAACCAGGGGTCCCTTCTTCGTACGTGGATTACTCAATTAGCTGGATTTGGTTATTGACGATTTGACATTATCCAGGATCGTTTCGTTCTTCAAAACTGATCTGAGAGTTGTTGTCATAGCAACAGTTCTGGTAGCTCAAACCTGCTAGGGAGCAGGCTCATTTCATATAAACAGGATTAGATCGGGTCAGTTCAAGCAAAGATAATACTGAAAGTATGTACGTTAAATTATATATATTAACAAAACTTATGCAATCTGCACTCCGAAATAAAAGTACAAAGACTGCCACCTGGTGGTTTAACGAGAACTTTTTAGATCGCTTTAGTACAATTTGTATAATAGACATGCACAATATGTGACTTTTTTAAAAAGAAATAATACATTTATGCAGTCATGAACATGTCTTGACAGTTAATATAATGGCGATTTGATGCTTCACAACCGGCTACAATAATAATTGATGATAATAATAATTGATGATAACAATTGTGGAACCAACATCACTACTTGCTATACACTTCTATACACATATACACTTATTTAACAACACACTTTACATGCCAATTTGCACATAACAGCTGCACATATAACGTTGTATATAGTAATAAACATGTACATACACTTGTCAATCTGTTTATTTGCACTCACTACTTCTATTTTTGTTTTTTAAATATATTTATTATCTGTTTTTTGTCCTGTCTCTGTAATCCTGTTGCACTGTAGAAGCTCTGTCACGAAAACAAATTCCTTGTATGTGTGAACATACCTGGCAATAAAGCTCTTTCTGATTCTGATTCTGATTCTAATACTACTATGGCTACTATAATAAAGAAAATCCTCTCTAACTGTAAAACTAAATAAATTGCTAAATACTCTTGACACATGAAAGGTTAAAGCATGCAGCCCAGGTGAAAAGTTATTGTGTATCATATTTAACAAAGAGTTTACTACGAATTTTATGTCATTTAGCTCACATGGATAATTGAATATTAATCAGATGATGTCCTTACGCTGCTGTGCCGTCAGCCAATCGTTGCATTGCTGATCATGATTTCGAGGATCGATAGATTTGTCCTTCACAACACACGCAGCGATCTCAGATCAGTTTATCCAGAAATTTTAATCTGATTCATGAACTTGTTTGAAGAACCAAATTTCCAAAAAAGGTATCAAGATTAAAAGATCCAGGATCTGCCAAATCATCTTAGATCATTTAAGTGAGCTACGAAGAACAGACCCCTGTCATGATGTAATATCAAACTTTTCTGTTGATACTGCAGATTTCTCTTACAGGTAAACGCATAGCATTCTATATTTTACTCATATGTTCATATTAAAATTGTTTAAAGTTTGATTAAAGATGTAATCATTGCAACATAGGCTCATACTGAAAATGTAGCCCTATGTACATTTCTTGAGATCGTGAATTATGTAGCCAGAGGAACGTATGGCTTCATTTTATCTTCTAACAAACGCTACTGGGCAGGCAGATGCCGTTCCTTACCAGCTGACCAATTACTTCCATGTGGACAGTTTTTCTGCTGTTACCAGTTTGTTCAGTGGTTCATCACGTATGACAGAGGATTTGAGATGCAGAGAAATGACCGTGGTGACGGGGTTCGAGTCTGATAAAGAACGGTCCCAGAAAGCAGGTACGACAAAAAACAAAACCAACAAGTAAATAAAACAAACAAACAAACAAACAAGAACTAAAGTAAAACAAACAAGTAAATAACAGGGTGAGAATGTGGTTGTAGCGTGTAATTTGCTTTCCATGTCATGTATTTAATGTTTAATAATTAATCATTAAAACAATCTGTAGTCATTTTCCACAGCAAATCTAGACACAAATCCTGTCAGAGTACATACCGATTTTTTTTTTTTCTGTGTAATTAGAGGGTACAGTAAAAACAGTAAAGGTTACTTCCATATTTTATTGTTTTTTTTTAATAAAATGAATAAATATATCATATATTTTAATAAATTAACATAATTAAGCCTTTAAAATGAAAATAAGTGTCTTGCAAAATAACAAGTAAAACTAGACCTTATGATCATTTTTTAAAAAATGAATAAAAAAAGTACTATAATTATTAAAATGATTAGTAAATCAGTGATATGATGTGGTGCAATTGCATTAATTAATACTAGTGTAACTGTATATGCTATAAATTACAAACACATACACAGCTAGAACTAAATCAGTTTTTAAACGTCAATAAAACCCCTTAGGAATTTTTTTTTTTGACAAACACTGTTGTCCAGTGATTATGCTAATTACCCGTCTATTTAACCCAATTAATATAGTTAAGCCTTCAAAAAGCTGAATATTAGTATCTTGCAAAATAGCAAGTAAAATATTATGCACTGTCATCATGACACGTACAAAAGAATTTATGTGTGGAAAAATATATTTTTTGTTTTTGTCAACACTTGGGAAATATTTTTAAAAGAATTCAAATTGGCTAATCATTTTGATAATCATTTCTAAGGAATTTAAAAAGTATTAAAATGTTTTAAATGCTATTTTACATGGCATTATATATATATATATATATATATATATATATATATATATATATATATATATATATATATATATATATATATATATATATATATATATATATATATATATAATTTTTGATTATACAATGTCTAGTTGTAGGATAAAGTTTGCCAGCATTTAATCTGCAAATAACACTACGGCCAATTTAGTTTATTCAATTCACCTATACCGCATCTGTAGGGGAAACCGGAGCACCCGGAGGAAACCCACACCAATACAACATGCAAACTCCACACAGAAATGCCAACCGGCCCAGCTGGGACTCAAACCAGCGACCTTTTTGCTGTGTGGCAACAGTGACCAACCTGAGCAACCACTGAGCCATCGTGTCGCGTTAGCAAATTTGTATTCATCATATATATGATGTTTCAGTATTTAGTAAATGTACTGGTTATATTAAGTGAAAATGTCGTTAACATTTTTAGGTTAAAATAGTAGTCATTAAGTAGTTATTAAGTTATTAGTAGTTAAAATTGTATTTATTAAGTTGAATAAACCTGTTATGAAGGTAAAATGTCACCAATGTTACCGGTTGATACCTAAAGTGGCAATGAGGTCTTAAAATATATGGAATCTTTATATATACCCTTGTTTTTTTAAGTCTTGTGCTGCAGAATGCCGTTAAAATACAGTGCGTGTTTTATCCTGCATGTGTGCTGTTCACATAATGACCACATGTAGGCGCTGCGCCACTGCTTATGATTTACTGGGAAAATACTTCATTCTGGCTTCCCACATCAACGCTCCGTAAATTTCCTCATTATTTCTTTGCTGTAATGTTACATTAAAAGCTAAGCAAAAAATAAATCACAGCAGCTTCAGCTTTTAATGCCAATAGCTAACAGGCTTGTTTTTTAATGACTCAAGCTACGCCGTATATTTTCAATTCATGTCAAAACCAAGATTCCACAAGCGGTTTTATCTGTTTTGGTTTTCATCGCACTCATTAATTTTGTGTATATTCATTAACCCGGTTTTGCCATCAGAATTTATGAGCAGAAAAATTGGAGAATGTGTTTAAAAGGATAGTTTAGCCCAGTGTTTTTTAAAGGATTATTTGTTGATAACAGGAAAATAAAATAACGTAGTATAAATAATAACATTTTTTTTAAATAGGTGTATTAATAAAGATTACAACCTTATAACAACAATGATGAAAATTTTCACAGTATGTCTGATAATATCTTTTCTTCTGGAGAAAGCCTCATTTGTTTTATTTCAGCTTAAATAAAAGCAGTTTTTAATTTTTTTAAAAACCATTTTAAGGCCAAAATTATTAGCCCCTTTAAGCTAATTTTGTTTAGATAGTACAGAACAAACCATCATTATACAATAACTTGCCTAATTACCCTAACCTGCCTAGTTAACCTAATTAACCAAGTTAAGCCTTTAAATGTCACTTTAAGCTCTATAGAAGTGTCTTGAAAAATATCTAGTCAAATATTATTTACTGTGTCATGGCAAAGGTAAAATAAATCAGTTATTAGAAATGAGTTATTAAAACTATTATGATTAGAATTGTTGAAAAAAAAAATCTTCTCTCCGTTAAACAAATAAAAACGGGGAAAAAATAAACAGGGGAGCTAATAATTCTGTCTTCAACTGTATGTATTCATTCATTAATTTTCTTTTCGGCTTAGTCCATTAATTAATCTGGGGTTGCCACAGTGGAATGAACCGCCAACTTATCCAGCATATTGATAAGTTGGCGGTTCTAGCTGCAACTCATCACTGGGAAACACCCATACACTCTTATTCACACACATACACTACGGACAATTTAGCGTTCCTAATTCACTTATACTACATGTCTTTGGACTTGTGGGGGAAACCGGAGCACCTAGCAGAAACCCACATGAACACGGGGAGAACATGCAAACTCCACACAAATATATATATATATATAAAAAAAATAAACAGGGGGGCTAATAATTCTGACTTCAACTGTATATACATGTTTATTCATTCATTCATTTTTTTTCGTCCCTTTATTATCTGGGATGGCCACAGCGGAATGAACTGCCAACTTATCCAGCAAACGTTTTACGTAGCAGATGCCCTTCCAGTTGCAACCCATGGGAAACATCCATACACATTCATTCACACACACACTACGGACAATTTAGCCTACCCAATTCACCTGTACCGCATGTCTTTGGACTTGTGGGGGAAACCGGAGCACCCGGAGGAAACCCACATGAACACGAGGAGAACATGCAAACTCTACACAGAAATGCCAACTGATCAAGATGAGGCTCTAACCAGTGACCTTCTTGCTGCGATCGTGCTACCCACTGCACCATATATATATTTATATATATTTAAATATATAATATATTTGAATTCTTATTTGTATTATTTTTCTTCTTTTTTATTTTTATAATTATATATTATTGTTTATAACATAGTATATGTTTATTATAATTGACTATATTTTTAGAAGTATTTTATAGTATATTTAACATATTTTTATATATACATTAGAATATTATTAGTATGTTGATGCTTATTTTACTTCTAATATCAACATTATTTTAGTATTAACTAACCGTAATGGGATAATTTTAAAAATCTTTCTGATGCTCTTATCTGCACAATAATGAAACTATATTTAAAAAGTTGCTTGATTTTCATTCATGCTTGAACTGTTTTTTTTTCATGATTGCAGGGCTCGCCGGAATCGCACGAGGAAAACGTAAAAGAACCAGAAAAAGCTGAGCTGGAAGAAAGTGCTGGGAACCACGAGGGCTTCAGTGTGGAAGATGTTCGAGAGGCGCTGGGGGAAATGACCCAGGAGATGCTAGCAAAACTACAGGTAAATAACAAACCTTCCCAGTAGCCTTACATAACACACTGTTTATAAAAAACAACATGCTGATTACATCCAACACACAAACGCAAATATTTTTCATTCGCTTGAGTCTTTCAGTTTCCACAAGAATAACATTCATAGCTGGAAGGCAGGAATATCTCAGATAGCATTAATAAAACATCTTAAAAGGCAAAAAAACGAATAACAGTCTACGTTTCAGAACAGTGTTTCTGAAAATATCATAGTTCCGCTCATATTCTTCCCACAAACCTCCACCCACAGTGTGATTATGCCAAGAAAAGAAAGAATCCAATATTGAAAACGTGAATAACAATCTCCTGCTTAATATGGCTGGTATTCTCTGCATAACGTAAAAGACATTAGACAGCTGCTGGCAGAAATCATGATTAATTTTACGGTAGACTTAAGGTAGAATTGAATTACCGTGAAAGCACAAAACAAGCAGGCGGATTGTAAAATTGTGTCGTTTCTATGACATTTTTACATCAGGTATCAGATGGCAAAAGGTTGCCGTAAAGACCTGAAGCCAAGGGGTTGAAACAGGGGTGTCAAACTCATTTTAGGCCAATTCACACATTAAATCAAGGAGTTTGGTCACAACTAAACGCATTAGGAGTTTGATAGACATGCCATTTGTTTGGCATTTTGTCTGACATAGAAAGCACACAGTGGAGATAACCCCTTATGGAGCTACACTCAACTAAAATATAAATGCAACACTTTTGTTTTTGCTTCCATTTTTCATAAGCTTAAAGATCTTACCTTTTTTTCAATCTTCCTTTTTCTCTCAAATAATTTAAACCTGTGTTAGTGAGAACTTCTCCTTTGCCGAAATAATCCATCCACCTCACAGGTGGTCAAGATGATAATTAAACAGCATGATTATTGCATATGTGTGCCTTAGGCTGGACACCTTAAAAGGCCACTGTAAAATGCTGCTCACTGTAATTTCAGCCACGGTTTGGTTTATACAACAGTGTGTTCCAGTTTAAGCCAATATCCAGCAACTTCGCATGGCCATTGGAGAGGAGAAATCAACATTTTACCTTGGAGGTGTTTCTAAAAACCATCGTTAGCAAACTAAGGTCACTAAGGTCATAATTTAGTGTTTTCCCGAATCCAGGGGAGTTAACCACCTATAGAACTACATTTAACTAAAAAATAAAGGCCACACTTTTGTTTATGCTTCTATTTTTCATAAGCTCAAAGATCTAAAACTTTTTCTATAAACACAAAAGGCCTATTTCTCTCATATATTGCTCACACATTTGTCTAAATCTGTGTTAGTGAGCACTTCTCCTTTGCCAAGATAATCCATCCACCTCACAGGTGGTCAAGATGCTAATTAAACAGCATGATTATTGCACATGTGTGCCTTAGGCTGGACATCTTAAAAGGCCACTGTAAAATGCTGCTCACTGTGCAATTTCAGCCATGGTTTGGTTTATGCAACAGTGTGTTCCAGTTTCAGCCAATATCCAGCAACTTCGCATGGCCATTGGAGAGGAGAAACCAACATTTTACCTTGGAGGTGTTTTTAAAAACCATCGTTAGCAAACTAAGGTCACTAAGGTCACAATTTAGTGTTTTCCCGAATCCATTGTTCCAACCCACATTAATAAACTACGTCACAAACTTCTGTGGTTGCAACTGTGCCTCTACAGCTGTAGTTGGATAGTTCCTGGGTGTGTCCTATTGCAAGTTATTCCCCCTTTGCCCTATTCCTATTTCTTTTAAACGTTCCTACATCATAAAAAAACTTAAAGCCATCTCTCTAATGTGTAATTTGTTTTCAAAGTTTTTTTACAGTTCAGTTTTAGCGATCTTCAAATTGACAATTCCGCTCCTTCATAGTGACATAGGAAGCACACAGTGGAGTTAACCACTTATAGAACTACATTTAACTAAAAAATAAAGGCCACACTTTTGTTTTTGCTTTCAATTGTCATAAGCTCAAAGATCTAAAACTTTTTCTATGTACACAAAAGGCCTATTTCTCTCATATATTGCTCACACATTTGTCTAAATCTGTGTTAGTGAGCACTTCTCCTTTGCCAAGATAATCCATCCACCACACAGGTGGTCAAGATGCTAATTAAACAGCATGATTATTGCGCAGGTGTGCTTTAGGCTGGACACCATAAAAGGCCACTCTAAACCCCTGCTCACTGTGTAGTTTCAGCCACGATTTGGTTGACTCCAACGTATGCAACAGCGTGTTCCAGTTTCAGCCAATATCCAGCAACTTCGCATGGCCATTCAAGAGTTGAAACTAACATTCAACCTGGGGGGTGTTTCTGAAAACCATTGTTAGCCAACTAAGGTCAAAAGTTCCATTGTTACAAACATAGTTCAGTAATTTGTTGTTACCTAAATCCATCATTCCAACCAACATTAGTAAACTGCATAACAAACCTCAGCGGCTGCAACTACGCCTCTAGAGCTGTAGTTAGAAGGATAGTTCCTGTCTGTGTTCTATTATTTCCCCTAAGCCCTACTCCGTTCAAACATTTCAACAACATAAAAAAAATCTCCCAAAAATCAAAAAAAGCCATCTCTCTTTTATGTAATTGGTTTCCAAAGTAATTTAATACTTGTAAAGTATTTTTTTACTGTTCAGTTTTAGCCATCTTTAAATTGACAATTGCGCTCCCTTTACAGTCCATTTCAAAATCATTGCATTGCATTGCAAATTGCATTGCATATGCAATTTGGAACAAAGTCATGGTGACAGTCATGAGAAAGCTAAAGGTGACCTATGGTTTACAAGCAGAAATCTTTGTTATATCTCCAAAACTTGTGATATTATCTGTACTGTACACTGTAAAAAATGCTGGGTTCCACACAATTCATTAATGTTGTCCCAACATGAATTGATTAAGTTAACATAACACAAAGTGTTTAAACAGAAAACAACTAAGTTGTCCCAAAAAAGTCTCAAGAACTGAGTGGTTTCAGCTCATTTTAGTTTGAACAAGCAGCAAAATGTTTTATGACATGTCAGAGTATATGACATACTGAATATTCTGCAAAGTTTCCCAGTGGTTTAAATGTGTCAAAAAACAACAACAATAGCCTACTTTATTATTATTATTATTATTATTATTATTATTATTATTATTATTATTATTCATTAATTTATTTTCTTTTTGGCTTAGTCCCTTTATTAATCCAGGGTCGCCACAGCGGAATGAACCGCCAACTTATCCAGCACGATTTTATGCAGCGGATGCCCTTCCAGCCACAACCCATCTCTGGGAACATCCATACACTCATACACCTGTACTGCATGTCTTTGGACAGTGGGGGAAACTGGAGCACCCGGAGGAAACCCACGGGAACGCAGGGAAAACATGCAAACTCAAAACAGAAACGCCAACTGACCCAGCCGAGGCACTACCTACTGCGCCACTGCGTCGCCCTATTATTATTATTATTATTGTTAATAATAATAATATTAATAATAATAATAATAATAATAATAATAATAACTGTAATTATAGGCAACAGATAAATACAATGAATTTTTAAATCTTTAATTGACTATATATCTTATATCTATGAGATTAGCCTATGTGTAAGATTAGAATATGAAATAGTCTCAATAATGTTTGCAATAGAATACTCCATCTCTTTTAGAATGTCATTATAGACATTTTACGTTATAACTAATGTAGTAGTTCAAACGATCTGTAACAGAGCACCTACAGTTTTGGAAAACACATCACTACATCGTTCATATTTCAAACAATGCATCTTACTGTACTATGGTAGTTCAGCCGTGAGTTACATTGCTATTTGGGAAAATACTCGAAATACACGAAACGAGATGCATTGCACTGCGTGAGGCAAATGGTGGTCACACCAGATTCTGATTGCTTTCTGAGCTGTTATTTACCTGTTAAACATTTGTATATGAAAAAACTTGAATATTACAATAGCATTTTCTTCATGGTTTTGCAAACATTACGAAAAACTCATATAAAAACTCAAATATTCTAGGGTTTTTTCTGTATACAAATGTCTGGTGCATTTCAAACAAAAGTCATGGTTCACTCAAAAATGAAAATGGTCCCATTTAGTTCCCCTCACGTGATTTATTAGTTTATTGTTTAATTAGACAGCATGATTATTGCACAGGTGTGCCTTAGGCTGGACACAATAAAAGGCCACTCTAAAGCCCTGCTCACACTGTGGGATTTCAGCCAAAATTTGGTCATCTGAGACAAATTTGGGAAATCTTAAAAAATCATGGTTCACCCAAAAATGAAAACATTACTCCCACTCAAGTGGTTTCTTAGTTTATTGTTTAATCGAATCATCTCTCTGTAAGCATTTTTGCGAGCCGTGTGTTTGACACTTGTGCGCTAGAAAGACATAAGTAATTTTTCACTTTGATGGGATTAATGATTATGAGGGTCATTCAATTCTCCTGCCATGTTCAATGAAGATCTTTGTCGTCTATGTGACAAGCCTTTATTGCAAATGGCAGACGCTCTGTAATTTGAGAGCCCATTTGCAGTGGCTTGTGTGTGTGCGCATCTCACATCTGAGTGATACGACACTATTTCCATCAATTCTCCTGGGTTTTTCTTCTTTTTTTAAAGTCAGAGGAAGGTTTGTTACATATCACTTTGCTTAATATAAGACCATCATGCCAAATGCTCAGTAAAAACCTTGATGCTTCAGTAATTTACAGTTGAAGGCAAAATTATTCGCCCTCCTGTGAATTTTTTAAAAATATATCTCAAGTGATATTTAATGAAGCAAGGAAATTTTCACAGTATTTTGTGTCATTTTTTTTCTTTTTATTGAAAGTCATTTTTGTTTATTTTGGCTAGAATAAAAAAACAGTTCTTAATAAATAAAAACATTTTAAGCACAATATTATTAGCCCCCTTAAACAATACACACCTGGCAAAAGTCTTGTCGTTGATCCCAGTAGTAAGAGCAACAAATAATAACTTGATTTCTAGTTGATCGTTTGGAAAAGTGGCAGAAGGTAGATTTTGATCTGTTGAACTGCATCCCAATCATTACAAATACTGCAAAGACCTATTGGAACTCGCATGGACCTAAGATTCTCATAGAAATCAGTCAAGTTTGGTAAAGAAAAAATCATAGTTTGGGGTTACATTCAGTATGGGGGCATGCGAGAGCTCTGCAGAGTGGATGAAGAGGGCAAATTCTTCAGCAGGATAGCGCTCCTTCTCATACTTCAGCCTCCAGATCAAAGTTCCTGAAAGCAAAGAAGGTCAAGGTGCTCCAGGATTGGCCAGCCCAGTCACCAGACACGAACATTATTGAGCATGAGAATTCAAAAAACTCTGGGAGTCCTGCAAGAACTCTTTCTTTGTCATTCCAGATGACTTTATTAATAAGTTATTTGAGATGTATAGATGCAGTCCTCCAAGCTCATGGGAGTCACAATATTAACTCAATCACTGCACCATGACTTTATATTCTATACTGTACATTATTTCTGTTAAGTAACAAGACTTTTATTTAACCAAAGTCAGACCCTACTGGTCTAATTAAAAATTAAAAATCAAGGCATGATCATATTTTATTTTGGTAAAATAAGCATAATCTACAGTCTTTTGCCTTTTAATTTAAGCCACTTCTGATACCAAAAGATCAACTAGAAGTCAAGTTATTATTGGTTGTTCCTAAAACTTGGATAGGCGATAAGACTTTTGTCAGGTTTTCAATTTTTCAATTGTCTACAGAACAAACCATTGTTATTCAATGACTTTCCTAATTACCCTAACTTGCCTATTTAAAAGAGCTAAATGTCACTTTAAGCTGAATTCTTGAAAATATCTAGTAAAATATTATGTACTGTCATCATGCCAAAGATAAAATAAACCAGTTAATATAAATCAATTATTAAAACTATTATGTTTAGAAAAATCTTTTCTCTGTTAAACAGAAATTTGGGGAAGTGGGGGTTAAATTAAACAGGAGGGCTAATAATTCTGACCTCAACTGTATATTTCCTATGCTAATTGTTTGCAGTATTGCTCAAGGCAGCTTACTGTATGAAGTCATTTTTAATATCATCCACATTAAGTTTGAAGTGTTTGCTATGGTACATCCATATTTATTCTTTTTTCCCCTCCCTTGAATATTATTCTAGTTTCAAACGTTCCCAGGAATGTCATGACTCTGTGGATCTCATCATACCAAATATGGTAGAAACACTGAAAATTACAAATGCTGGAATTACTGAGAATGACTTCCTTACCAATAACATTACCATTCCAGATGTGGACCAAGAGGCATTCAATATGCCTTTGTGCTTCACGGGGAACTGCAAAGCGCCACAATGTGTTGTGTATTTTCATTTAAAGCCAGAACATTGCGTACACAAAATGTTTCACGTCAAATGTCACGAATATTTGAGCATAAAAACAACATGGGGCAATAAGTGCAATTTCATATTTAAAAAATCAAGTCTGTTTTTAGTAGCATTATGCATTCTCATTTTTTATAATGTTTTATGGGGATTTTATTTATGAGGGATTGTTTTGTTTTGATTCATTTTTCTATGTGAACTAAGCACACACTAAAATATTAATCTGGAGCCTTAAAAAGGTTTATAAAATATCATCTCAAACGCAACAAGAAAATAAGCAGAATTTAGTTCAACCCTATAATTGTAGAGCCACTATTTTAATATTTGTCCTCTCATTTGCGTAATGTTTTCTGTGGATGTTTTTAATGAGGTCTTTATTATTATTCAAATGTTTATGATATGCACAGGGCAGGAAAAATTAAATTAAAGTGTGATAATAAATTTATTAATGATAATAAAAACATGCTTATTAAAAATGACACTGAAATATTAAAAGATATAAAGATGTGCAAATGAAAATCTTAAATATAAATCTGGAATAGTTTACGCAGACTTTAAAAAAAACTAACTAACATAAAACGGTATGTTAACTAACGGTAAAATAAAATATAAAATACCATATTTTGATAGAATTTTTGGTGACATTATGTATGTTCATGGCTATAAAAATTTATTAATTAATTAATTAAAATAATAAATGTATAAAAACAATAATAAAACAAATACAATTAATGACTAATTAATCAATAACTTTAATTATAACTTTAATATATATAAATATATATATATCTCGCATGAATAGCAGTGCGATATGGCTGTATATCGGCACTGGTGGGAGGCGTATGTTGGCGTTGGTGTCTCACCAGTGACAATACACAGCCATATCGCACTGCTACGAGTGTGATATTGCGTTTATACAACAATTTGATGGCATAATCGTGTATATAAAAAGAAAATCAAATACAGAGAGTCTCAAAAACTACTTTTTAAGAGGAACTACTTTCTTCCGTCATTCATGCACATCTGCAGCTGACCGTCAGAACAGCAGAAACCATTGCTCATTCACAAATGTCACTTTAGAGCTAGTATTTGAATGATTCTCTAGCATAATGTCTAAAGTGATGACAAAACGGTAATTTTGCTCACATTTTAAGATTATAAGGCTGAACAGCATGAAATGCATCAGTCTAGATAGATTTCCCAGTATTTCTCTGTTGCCATCGGGATTTCACAATTATTTACCCCAAAAAAGCCAGAGCAAAGCAAACACAACCAGATTACTATGGTATAAATAAAGCACTACAAAATACAAAAGATTAGAGAACCAGACAGAACTGTTGTGTGTATATATATATATATATATATATATATATATATATATATATATATATATATATATATATATATATATATATATATATATATATATACAAAAAAACAATAATATTAATAATACATCTAATGGGGGAAAAACTTTTCCAAGGCTCGAACCAGCGACCTTCTTGCTGCACTACCTACTGCACCCTTTTTAATATATTATTTGTTTCAAAATATATTTAAGGAGAATCATAAAGAGATCATTATGTACATTTTTATATATATAATGTAATTTCTTAAACATAATATTGGCCTTTTTATTTGTGACGTCTTTGTTTGACTGTTTATTTATTTTCAAATGTGAATGTCACTACTGTTATAAAAAGGATGACATGACCAACAATAATCTTTACAATAAAGCAATCATATCTCTGTAAGAGAGACAGGTCACAAACCAAAATACTATTGCGCCATTTATAACACCAATTTTGCATTCTAGCAATGAGATTTTATTATTTTTTTAACATTAAGGAAGCAGATGTGTGTGAAAATTTCACGGTGTAAGAAAAATCTCCACTCTCTTGTTTGCTTTGGGGCTGAAATACGACCTCCACCCCGAGATTCACTCATCTCACTGTAATCTCCAGCCCGCATCGTTGTGGCATTTTTATGGATGTACAAATTCTTATGTGTTCAACAGGCCGACTTCACAGAGAAGCTGCGAGTTCATGAGGAGACCTACATCTCGAGGTTAGAGCGACTTCAAAAAGCCTCTTCCAAATAGCACTGATGAGACGCCAAGAGGATTTTTCCCACCGGTATTTATTCATTCATTCAGAACGGGTCCGGAAATAAAACGGAACACGATTTATACAGCCAAATACCCTTCGTTTGCTGAAAATTTATCTCCCATGTTAAGCAAAACTGATTTATTAGTTTGTAAGATGATGATAACAACCAGAATTAATGACTGTTGGGTGATGTTGATTTATTTAGCACGATGATAAATATGAAATGCAGGGTCATATTTCTAATTTCTAATTAAAGAGGTCAGGGATTGGCTGTAATGCTTACTTTGTGTTGCTTTCTGAGTTTTGTGAAGATATTTACAGTAATAAAAAATGAAGTATTTTTGGTTCTGTTTTGGTTTTAGGCATGCAAATGTTTGCTTGACAGTCAATAAATTACCGATATTCACTTAAATTGATACATCTTGGATTAAACTTGTTAACTTAAACCAGCCAACAGGTAAAATAAATGATAAAATAACTATATAACAGTATATATATATATATATAATGAAAGCTTTTGGTCACATTATCTATGTTCATGTCCATAGAAAAACAGAGAAAGGTAAATACTACTACTACTACTACTACTACTACTACTACCACTACTATTACTACTACTGATAATAATAATAATAATGATAATAATACAATACATCTAATAGGGACAAGAAGTATAAAAACCTTATAATATGAATAATTAGATATAATATAATATTAAATATAATATAATAATATATATTAATATAAATTCAATTATAAATATAAATTTTAAATATAAATCTAGTAAGCACTGATTTTTACCTGTGGAGGTGGGGTTTAGCCAAACTGTTACATAATAAAATGGCTTATTCCACAACTCGTTGTTTTGGCTTCAATATTAGCTGAACATTTTTGAGTTTTGATACTGAAGTGTGAATTGGTGGGTGGAGTTAAATATCAGTGGGTAGAATTAAACAGGCAGTGATGTACTAGAAGTAAGCATTGATTTTTACCTGTGGAGGCGGGGTTTAGCCAAACTGTTACATCATAAAGTGGCTCATTCCACAACTCGTTGTTTTGGCTTCAATATTAGCTGAACATTTTTGAGTTCTGAAACTAAAGTGTGAATCGGTGAGTGGAGTTAAATATCAGTGGGTAGAATTAAACAGGCAGTGATGTACTAGAAGTAAGCATTGATTTTTACCTGTGGAGGCGGGGTTTAGCCAAACTGTTACATCATAAAGTGGCTCATTCCACAACTCGTTGTTTTGGCTTCAATATTAGCTGAACATTTTTGAGTTCTGAAACTAAAGTGTGAATCGGTGGGTGGAGTTAAATATCAGTGGGTAGAATTAAACAGGCAGTGATGTACTAGAAGTAAGCATTGATTTTTAGCTGTGGAGGCGGGGTTTAGCCAAACTGTTACATCATAAAGTGGTGCATTCCACAACTCGTCGTTTTGGCTTCAATATTAGCTGAACGTTTTTTGAGTTTTGATACTGAAGTGTGAATCAGTGGGTGGAGTTAAATATCAGCGGGTAGAATTAAACAGGCAGTGATGTGCTAGAAGTAAACATTGATTTTTACCTGTGGAGGCGGGGTTTAGCCAAACTGTTACATCATGAAGTGCCGCATTCCACAACTTGTCATTTTGGCTTCAATATTGGCTGAACATTTGTGAGTTCTGAAACTGAAGTGTGAATCGGTGGGTGGAGTTAAATATCAGTGGGTAGAATTAAACAGGCAGTGATGTACTAGAAGTAAGCATTGATTTTTTACTGTGGAGGCGGGGTTTAGCCAAACTGTTACATCATAAAGTGGCTCATTCTTCAACTCGTCGTTTTGGCTTCAATATTAGCTGAACATTTTTGAGTTCTGAAACTAAAGTGTGAATCGGTGGGTGGAGTTAAATATCAGTGGGTAGAATTAAACAGGCAGTGATGTACTAGAAGTAAGCATTGATTTTTACCTGTGGAGGCGGGGTTTAGCCAAAATGTTACATCATAAAGTGGCTCATTCCACAAATCGTCGTTTTGGCTTCAATATTAGCTGAACGTTTGTGAATTTTGATACTGAAGTGTGAATCAGTGGGTGGAGTTAAATATCAGTGGGTAGAATTAAACAGGCAGTGATGTACTAGAAATAAGCATTGATTTTTACCTGTGGAGGCGGGGTTTAGCCAAACTGTTACATCGTAAGGTGGCGCATTCCACAACTCGTCGTTTTGGCTTCAATATTAGCTGAACATTTTTGAGTTTTGATACTGAAGTGTGAATCGGTGGGTGGAGTTAAATATCAGTGGGTAGAATTAAACAGGCAGTGATGTACTAGAAGTAAGCATTGATTTTTACCTGTGGAGGCGGGGTTTAGCCAAACTGTTACATCATAAAGTGGCTCATTCCACAACTCGTTGTTTTGGCTTCAATATTAGCTGAACATTTTTGAGTTCTGAAACTAAAGTGTGAATCGGTGTGTGGAGTTAAATATCAGTGGGTAGAATTAAACAGGCAGTGATGTACTAGAAGTAAGCATTGATTTTTACCTGTGGAGGCGGGGTTTAGCCAAAATGTTACATCATAAAGTGGCTCATTCCACAAATCGTCGTTTTGGCTTCAATATTAGCTGAACGTTTGTGAATTTTGATACTGAAGTGTGAATCAGTGGGTGGAGTTAAATATCAGTGGGTAGAATTAAACAGGCAGTGATGTACTAGAAATAAGCATTGATTTTTACCTGTGGAGGCGGGGTTTAGCCAAACTGTTACATCGTAAGGTGGCGCATTCCACAACTCGTCGTTTTGGCTTCAATATTAGCTGAACATTTTTGAGTTTTGATACTGAAGTGTGAATCGGTGGGTGGAGTTAAATATCAGTGGGTAGAATTAAACAGGCAGTGATGTACTAGAAGTAAGCATTGATTTTTACCTGTGGAGGCGGGGTTTAGCCAAACTGTTACATCATGAAGTGCCGCATTCCACAACTTGTCATTTTGGCTTCAATATTGGCTGAACATTTTTGAGTTCTGAAACTTAAGAGATGTTATTTTTATATCAAGATCAAGGGAATGTTGATTTCTCAGTTCAAGACCTTCTAAGTTGTTTGCATAGCAATTCATTGGCTGTCTGAAAGTAGCCCAGCGCTACAGCAATGCCGCATAACCTAAATAGCTGTGTATAAAGTGATGTATTATTAAAGCTGAATAGTGACTTTTCCGCTGTGTTTGAGAAGCCCACATGCATCTATAAATATACCCGCAGCGAGAGTGCTGATAATTTTTTTGTGTGTGTAAACCCTCTGCTCTTGTTTTCCATTTTCACAGTGCACATACGACATCAAAGATTATTATTACTATTACATAGATGAATTATTAATTGAGTTGATGTCATTCCTGTTATTAAATGCCTCAAACTCACATTTAATACTTAAACAGATTGTGATTGATAGGGAAAAACAGGTCTATTTAATCAGCGCAATATCAAATTACAGTATTATTCCTGCATGTCTCAGTGTTTTTTACGGCCTGTTGATTTAGCTCTTCATTAGCCTTTCCGCCCCCGTGTTGACATGCGAGAACGCTGCGTTCGCGGGATGCCTTGAGAACATGTTTCAACAGTTTGAGGTGCTGTTTTGGAGCCGCTCTTTTTTTTTTGTTTCCAAACTGATTGATAGTCCTTCCTCAGCCAAAAGCTGGATGACCTTTAAGCTCATAGAGACAGCAGCAGTCCCTCTACTGGCCAATGGAGCACATTAAAAAAAGAGCACTTCCTATTTTCTAAAGAAGCATGCATTGGCTTTAAAGAGCCTCTGGTGGTTTCTTAGTTCAGGTTCATATGTCCAGTTTGAGATACTTTGAAATTCTGTATATATATATATATATATATATATATATATATATATATATATATATATATATATATATATATATATATATATATATATATATTTATTTATTAATTTTTTTTTTTTAATGATGCTTCTTATTTGACAAAAAATGTAGAGAAAAATTTATAATATTGTAAAAGTGTAATACGGAGTTGCTTTGTGTAAAAGTGTTTGCTAAATACACCAACTATCTGTTTCAACTTGAGCAATTTTTTCAGACATTCAACTGATTAATGACTTTACAGTGATTATTTAATTACTTTTCATTTTAGTTTGATTTATTTTAAGAAATTTGTTTATTTGTTATTTTATTTATATATTTTTGTTCTATTTATTTTTTATTTTTTGTTATTTATTTTTTAAATAAATTATAATTTTTTAAATTTTAGTTTAGTTTGATTTATTTTTTTATAAATTTGTTTTTATTTTATTTATATTTATTATTTTATTTTATTTTATTTCTATTTTATGTTATTTATTTATTTGTTAATAAGTTATTATTTTTCATTTAAGTTTGATTATTTTTTTGTTTTTATTTAATTTATATTTATTATTTTAATTTATATTTTTATTTTATGTTATTTATTTATTTTTTAATAAATTATTTTTCATTTTAGTTCAGTTTGATAAATTTTTATGAATTTATTTTTATTTTATTTATATTGATTATTTTTATTTCTATTTTATTTTATGTTATTTATTTATTTTAATTATTGTTTTTCATTTTAGTTTGATTTATTTTTTTATTCGTTTTTTATTTTATTTATATTTATTTTATTTATATTTTTATTTTATGTCATTTATTTATTTTTAATAAATTATTATTTTTCAATTTAGTTTGATTTATTTTTTTAAATCAGTTTTTTTTTTTCAATTTGACTTTATTTTATTCATTTATGTTTTTTAAATTATTATCTTTCATCCATCATTTCTAATAATCCAATATTCTTATTATAGATATTAATATTATTAATATTATTATTATTAGTAGTAGTAGTAGTTGTGTTTTTATATACTTAGTAAAATGATATTATTAACATAAAATTATAACCAATCACACAAATACCAAAATCTTTCCATTTCATAATGTCGGAATTATGTTATCTATCTATCTATCTATCTATCTATCTATCTATCTATCTATCTATCTATCTATCTATCTATCTATCTATCTATCTATCTATCTATCTATCTATCTATCTATCTATCTATCTATCTATCTATCTATCTATATATATATATATATATATATATATATATATATATATATATATATATATATACACATACACAGTTGAAGTCATAATTATTAGCCCCCCCTTTTTTTCCCCAATTTCTGTTTAACGGACAGAAAAAAAAGTCAACACATTTCTAAACATAATAGTTTTAATAACCCATTTTAATAACTGATTTCTTTACCATGATGACAGTAAATAATATTTTGCCATATGTTTTTCAAGATATGTCTATACAGCTTAAAGTGACATTTATGGCTTAACTTGGTTAATTAGGTTAACTAGGCAGGTTAGGGTAATTAGGCAAGTTATTGTATAACGATGGTTTGTTCTGTAGACAATCGAAAAAATAGAGCTTAAAGGGGCTAATAATTTTGACCTTAGAATGTTTTTTAAAACATTTAAAACTGCTTTTATTCTAGCCGAAATAAAACAAATCAGACTTTCTCCAGAAGGAAAAATATTATCAGACATACTGTGAAGATTTCCTTGCTCTGTTAAACATCATTTAGGAAATATTTAAATATTAAATTCAATGGGGGGCTAATAATTCTGACTTCAACTGTATATAATAGGAACATTTTGATCAGACATACTTATTATTACAGTCATAATTATTATTAATAGTAATACTAATAATAAACTAAAACTACACATAAACCAAAAAGTGCCTTTCAATTTAATATATAATGATGAATATAATTATATAAAAACAATACTTATTAACATACTCATCATCATTATTACTAGTGGCTGAAGACCATGTTAATTATGGAATAATGTTGAAACATGAGGTTCTCCAGTTATTAATGAGCCATTTCGGGCCTTTAATGAGACGTGCGTGAAGGCCCTCCTTGGTCCCTTTAATCTTGTTGAAGGATTTTAATTAGCAGATGATGTCACTTTAAGTAAGAATAAATGCTTCAAATATACATCTTTGTTTCTTTTTTAAAAGCGCTCTTTGTCCTCAGCGGATGCCAGCAACAATCGTGTTTTCATTTGCAGTCTATGCGAGATCTAAAACCATTAGAACCGTTCGTTTGCCTAAATCAAGCTAATTAGAATCGAGGATACAGTTGCAGCCAAACTATTGTGTATGTGTGTGTGTGTGTGTGTGTGTGTGTGTGTGTTTGCAGAGTGATTAAAAACATTCCTGAACATTTGATGACGTGATGATTTATAGCTTTAATCATCCCCAAAATAGCTGGAAGGAGCCTGGCAGCAGATTTCTTTCCGTGGTACTTATTTCACAACAAGCCCTCTTTCCTGTTGACACATTTTAAAGGAGCCCATTATGCTTTGCTTTTTATGAAGTTAAAGTCCCCTTGAAATAAAAATGAATAGTTTTTGGGGTGTTAGTATCAATATGTTAGTTGTAAGGTTATTTATAATTTAGTGTGGTAAAATTCACATTACGAATATACAATTGAAGTCAAAATGAAATTTGCATTCTTTTTCAAATATTTATATTTTACTGCTAAAATATAAAAAGTCGTTATTCACATGTAACTGAACGTACTGTACATAAGTAGAGGACAATAACAGGGGCAGATGGCCTTCCAGTTGTTCATCTTGTTTTGCTCACTGTTGAATTTGTCATGGCGTGGCAGTACCAAAACCCTTTTTCTCCATCTGCCCAAATCCAGATTTCCCCCTTAACTCTTCCCGGCTGATCTCATTGGTAGTGTTTTTAATTGAGATCAAATGCTTTTCTGAACACTCTCACTGCACATGGCTGCATAGCTGCGGTGCCCCTGAAACCTAATCGGCCCATTTCTCCAACACTCAGATGGGACACTGCCAGAAGGACAGGCTCAGGTTTGACAGTACAAGGCTTTGTAAAAAAAAAAAAGATGAATTGGCTCTACTAAAAAAATGAGGAAGGAACTATTTTTACATTGAAATTATTTCACAAAACATTAGACAGAATTGGCAGGTAGCACTTTGATTTAAAAAAATGAAACTTAAATTCAATAAAATAAAAGAAAAGAATGGAAAAGAACATTTGAAATGTATTGTTTTTGTAAAATAAACGAAGGGGCAATTTTCTCTTAGAAATTATTTCACAAACCTGTAAAAAGAATTAGCATTTCGATTTAAATATGAAACTTAAATTCAGTAAAATAAAATAAAATAATAATAATAATAATAATAATAATAATAATAATACATTTAAAAAATAAATAAAATAAAATATGACATGTTTTGTCAAGTGTACTTCAGTCCTTGTTTTATTGATAGCTTTTGGCGATACAGTGACAAAATAATGCAATAAAATGCCTTGAAAACTAATAAAATATTATATAAAATATTAATAAATTGTAACATAAAAAATATAAATGAATAAATAGATTAGAACCATTTTCCCTATTGAAATGAATGGAAATTAAATTCTTATGTAATTATAAGTGTTCCAGAATGTGAGAAACCTACATATTATTTCTAACAAAACAATGTCAAAGCAACATAAATATTACAATCATGATATACAACGTTTTCTTGCATTAAGGAGCATTCACTATGATCAATAATCAATCTGTTGTGCTTTAATGGGTTGTCAGTGAGCCTACATAAACACGTTTGCCAATTCATTTATACATTTTTGACACTGATAAAACTTTAGAGATGTGTAGAATATTAATGCGTGGAATAACCTGCTAAACTAAACTAAACTACCCAACTAAACTTCTCTGACCACATTTCTAGAACTGTTCGATCTTGCAGATTCGCACTCTATAACATCAGAAAGGTCCGACCCATCCTATTTGAACATGCAGCTCAACTCCAAACTGGCAACTCTCTACTAGCTGGGCTTCCAGTTAATTCTATCAAACCTCTTCAGCTGCTTCAGAACGCATCAGCACGAGTGGTCTTTGATGAACCCAAGAGAGCACATGCCACTCCGCTACTCACCCGTTTGCACTGGCTGGCAGTTGGTGCTCGCATCAAATTCAAAGCTCTGATGTTTGCTTACAAAGCGACCTCTGGCTTTGCTCCTTCGTATCTACTCTCACTTCTGCAGATATATGTGCCCTCCAGAAACTTGCGTTCTGTGAATGAACGTCGCCTCGTGGTTCCATCCCTAAGAGGGAAGAAATCACTTTCCCGAACTCTCGCATTCAATCTGCCCAGTTGGTGGAATGAACTCCCTAACTACATCAGAACAGCAGAGTCACTTGCTGTCTTCAAGAAACAACTAAAAACTCAACTACTTAGTCTCCACTTTCCTTCCTAATCTGTAACTGCCGCTCTGGCTATACCACTAACTGTACTCTCTCTAAAAAAATAATAATAAATAAATAAAAAAATTACATTACTAATGCTTTGCTTCTTAGACTTTACACACTTGAAACTTGGCTATAGCACTTATTCACTGTTGCTCTTATAGTTGTGAAAATTGCTTCCTTGTCCTCATTTGTAAGTCGCTTTGGATAAAAACGTCTGCTAAATGACTAAATGTAAATGTAAATGAATAAGACATTCAATATATATTTATACAACAGTTCTGTCTGGTTCTCGAATCTGATTGGCTGATACGTGCGAGATATTAAAGCAACAACAGCACTCGTACAGCCTCTTCACTCTTGTGTATTACTCCACCTACTGTACACGAGTGACAGGCAGAGGACTACAGTTTAACAAATATGCAGCTGTTGGACAACATAATGTACTTTTGGGGCTTTTTTAGGTGAGAATGTAGTTGTTTAGATTGCAACAGTTTATAGGGATAGTGTCTATTTTAAATATTTATAATTTCGGAGATTCAGCACATTGGAGGCCAGCCTGTTATACTGAGCAGAGCAAAGACGGTTGACATTCCGCCAAAAGATGGCAACTGAGACCGCATATTAAGTCTTTAGGGAGAAAAACAGCATTTTTCTCAGCATACGTTTCAAACTACAGCTGAACAAATCATTACAGAACAAGTAAGTGGCATTCTAAATTGATCTCACTCTTTTGTATTTTGTAGTGCTGTATTTATACCACAGTAATCCGGTAGTGATTGCTTTGGCTTTTTTGGGGTTAATTATTGATCTCTCGATCGCAACAGAGAAATACTGGGAAATCTCTGTAGACTGATGGCATTTCATGCCGTTCCGCCTTATAATATTAAAATGTAAGCAAAAACCACCTGTTTTGTCATCACTTTAGACATTATGCAAGAGAATCATTCAAACACTAGCTCTAAAGTGACGTTGGTGAATTAGTAACTCTTTCTGCTGTTCTGACGTCAGCTGCAGATGTGCATGAATGGCAAAGAAAAAAGTTCCATAATCAAAAGTGTTTTTGAGCTTCGCCGTGTTTGATTTTCTTTTTTATACACACGATTATGCCGTTGAACTGTTGTTTAAATGCTATATCACACTTGTAGCAGTACAATGTGGCTGTAAATTGTCACTGGTGGGACACTAAGGCACTTGGCCTGCGGCCTCGAGTCAATGCACGCCTCCCACCAGTGCTGATACACAGCCATAACGCACTGCTACTCATGTGAAATTGCTCATATATATACACATTAAGTGTATTTTGAGGTTCTCAGAGCATGTGCATAGTTTAATAACCTTAATAAATATATATCTATTTATTATTTATTTTATTTTATTTGTTTATTTTATTTTATTTATGGTCAAAATAGACCCAAATGCTCTATGCCAGCTTTTTTTTTTTCAGATAAACAGACGGAAAGTCATCATTAAAATGCAGTTATTCAGTCAGGTTTAGTCACATTGTACAGGGTGAAATTTATCAATTTTTGTACCCAAAATGTCAGCCAAGGAGCCCTAATATTCCTAATACACACACTTTATAACATTCATTTTCTGTCTCTTTCTCAAAACACTCTTTTTTAAACCTTAATAAGGTAATTTAATGTTTTATGTTACACTACTACATCATGGTGTCACAATAAAGGTTGTTCCTCCCTTTCTTCAGCATCCCTTGAGTAGCTTCGCTTCAGTTTATCTCTGTTTACTCTGCACACACTGTCTGTCAATCCCTTTCTATAGTTTTGAAGATGCGCGGTGAAGTAAAAAAATAGAACAGTCCAACGGTGGTGATGTTCAGGGGTACTCACTTCTTCTTTACGACACTTCTGATCAAAGCTTTCTGTCGTTTCAGCAAATTGGCAGTAAAGTCAAAATAAGTTACTACGATATATTTCAGGGCCTATGACAAGTCAATCACCTATCTTTGGCTAATGGTAAAGTCTTAGCCTGAAATGTGAATAAACTGATTACAGGTGTGACATGATGCTGAGTAAATAATGACAGACCTGTTATTTTTAGCTGAACCAATCCTTTCACTAAGACGCTTGCTAAAAGGAAGTATCTAGCAAGTATTTTCTTTTTTTCTTCCCTTTTGACGATTTCAATTATCTGCCAATCTTAATATAACACAGCCCTGAGAACTAAATCAATTTTTTTCCCTTTGCCACAGAAATTACATGAGATGTGAAAAAAAGCCAAGCTGTGTGTTGAAGGCGGCTGTCATTATCCTTTCCTGCTCGGCTGTCAGAGCCCGGCAGTTTTGGCATAAAACTCTTCAGGCGGTGTAATATACGTAGCAATTTTGCTGCATTACAGAGCAAAGAGACAAAGTAAAACATTTTTACAAGTTAAAAGGATAAATTAGGATGGAAATGATTTAAGAGCCAGCATTTGGGCTCCGTCCTGCAACCAGATGTTGGATTTTTTTTTTCTTTTCTCTCCAATGGAAGAAAGTTCCTCTAGAATGCTTGACTGGTATAGCCTCTTGGCTTTCCACACATTCCTAAATTGCCATGTAATTTAAGACCTTGTTTTCATTGCAAAATAGTGCGGCGCGTTCAATTCAGTGCGGTTACAGTCGTGTTACAGAACACAAAAATAATGTTTGCATTGTTTGAGGAAACTGGGCGCAATTGCTGCTCTGTGCCAGTAATAAATGTAGAGGATGACTTTGTTGTGCTGTAAAATTATTTGCATATACAGTAGGTGAATATAGAAAATTTTAATATTAAAAATACTTAATAGTTGTTCTCATACTTCATCAGTTGATTAATTATGTTATAAATGGCAAAAAAAAAAAAAAAGTTTTTTTCCAACATTAATTGATGGAAATCTATGCAAATTAGCAAATGCATATTTAAATCATGTCTAATTTGCATATTTAAAAATAAACTTTTTGGAAAACTTGTTTTTTTTTGCCATTTATAACGTAATTAATCAACTGATGAAGTATGAGAATAACTATTAAGTATTTTTAATATTAAAATTTTCTATATTCACCTACTGAATATGCAAATAATTATAGCCTCTTGGCTTTCCACACATTCCTAAATTGCCATGTAATTTAAGACCTTGTTTTCATTGCAAAATAGTGCGGCGCGTTCAATTCAGTGCGGTTACAGTCGTGTTACAGAACACAAAAATAATGTTTGCATTGTTTGAGGAAACTGGGCGCAATTGCTGCTCTGTGCCAGTAATAAATGTAGAGGATGACTTTGTTGTGCTGTAAAATTATTTGCATATCCAGTAGGTAATTATATAGAAAATTTTAATATTAAAAATACTGAGTAGTTATTTTCATACTTCCTCAGTTGATTAATTACATTATTAATGGCAAAAAACAAGTTTTCCAAAAAGTTTTTTTTAAATATGCAAATTTGACATTATTTAAATATGTATTTGCTAATTTGCATAGTTTTCCATCAATTAAATTTTATTATACGTTTTTTAATTTTACACACTAGAGTCAAAGGTTTACAGAGGGGGTTTGGGGAATCTATTTTTACCGTTCCATAATTCAGAAAATACTGTGAACAAAAAAAAAAAGATTTATTTATTTTGTAGAGTACAATGTTGCTTATAATCAGGCTATTTATGTATGAACAAACCCTTCTGTAAAAAAAACACTCCAGAATATAGATATGAATACAACTATTATGTCTCGGGTTATTTATTTTGGATTTTGCAAGCAAAATTCTACTACTTAAGCAATTATGCTGCCTCTTGGCTCTCTATTTTAACAATCTAAGCGCACAGTCTAAAGCGCATAGTGCAAAGCATTAAGGCTGTGTCTGAATCCACTTTTGCTATTTTCAGCGATTTCTCAGACACCATCGTTCCCTCGTTCTTGTGTATATTCTGCAAGTGTTCAATCAGAACACAAAGCAGACTGTTGCGTGACTCACGGGGGCATGCCCTCATCATTTGCATGTACTTTAGCTTAGCAGACATCAGGAGGAGATCATTACATAGCCAAAACACAAACTGAAATGTTGCTCTGAGATCATTAATATGCATGTCTCAGGCTGTGTTTGATAAGGCACAACATTAACTAAAGAGACAACAATGATCTTTTTTCTCCCTTGGTTATTTTTAACTAACCCCTGATGAATAAAGAACTAAGCCGAAGGAAAATGAATGAATGAATGTGGGACTTTCATTCATTCATTCATTCATTTTCTTTTCAGCTTAGTCCCTTTATCAATCCGGGGTCACCAAGGCCGAATGAACCGCCAACTTATCTAGCATATGTTTTATGCAGCTGATGCCCTTACCTGCTGCAACCCATCTCTGGGAAACATCCATACACACTCATACACTACGGATAATTTAGCCTACCCACTTCACCTATACCGCATGTCTTTGGACTGTGGGGGAAACCGGAGCACCCGAAGGAAACCCACGTGAATGCGGGGAGAACATGCAAACTCCACACAAAAAGGGTTACTAACCCAGCTGAGTCTCAAACCAGCGATCTTATTGCTGTGAGGCGACAGCACTACCTACTGCGCCACCTCGTCGACCTATGTGAGACTTTTATTTTGAAAATGGGAGATGCAGATTGTTTACTATGCATTACTGAGCAACAACTACATGAGAGACATGTTCAAACTCACAAAATGTACGATATACAGATTATTTATGTATTCAGTGCCACCCCAAAGAGGAATAAGGTATGTTTAATTGTATCTTCTGTTAATTTATTGTGTTTTTTGATTCTTATGGCTATAATGTGTATGGTATGTGTATATAAAAGGCGGTATATAGAATGTGAGGCATCCGGGGCACATAAACAATGCAGAAAACACATTAAAAATTAACTAATTTAAAAAAACTTGTTCTGTCAAGACCTAAAAGTTTATTTACATTTCCCTACAGTAGACTGAAAAAAATCCCACAAGAAGCCTAAAATCACAATACCGGCAGGTGCATGACTAAACAGTGTTTTTTTCCTGCAGCGAACAGGTTTAGTGCTTTGCCTAGATTGTTTAATCCATGCAAATGTTTAAGAGCGCTCAGCCTTGTTTGCATCAAGCTCATGACATTTCAACCGCTTTCCCCCCTGTATCATTTACATAAGAATCGTTCCTCTTTAGAAACCCG